>NC_088924.1:15590000-15630000 GCF_038396675.1 Hydra vulgaris | reverse complement strand
CGCACACATATATATACACATATAAATATATAAAAACATACATATACACACATACACATCCATGTATACATATACACATACATACATATACACTCACACGTATTCACATGCGCTTATCACAAACACTTATACATAGATACACATATCTTTGGATTTATAAACTATATACTCTTAAAAACATAAATTGAATTGAGAGCTTTTAGGTTATTAGCGAAGGTTGTTCCAAGATTTTATACTTTGGTTTTTTATGGACTTATATCCATAAGTAACAGAACGATGATTTAAGACTGCAAGATTCAGATTATCAGTTGATCGAAGATAGTATCGGTTATTTGCGTTTTTTGGGAAGAAATTGTTAAAGGTAAGTGGTAGGTTTTTGTGTTGGTGGTTCAAGACAAACTGGCAATTCAAGAATTGCCAGTTTGTCTAGAAAATATATATAAGTATATATATATGTATGTATATATATATATATAATACACTGGTAGGTAATCCACTGATTAGGGTAGTAGCCCTCCTATCAAGATCAAATGGCTCTTGGATCAAATCAAGAAAAGAAAGTAAAAGTACCAATTGCTTTTGCAAGTCAAAACAGAACTAATGGAGAAGATTGACAATTTGGAGCAAATTGTCATTTTTAAAGAAGTTGTAATCAATAATTTCAAAATTGAAACTTGAAATACTTGAGAAAAAAGAGTTTGTTTAAATGGTACTAATAGTAAGATTTCAAAATACAGTGACCTGGCAGCAGCATTAGCTAAGCCAGCATCCAAAGCAAATACAGCACTCGTTAGTGCAATATCTGCAAAACCAAAGCAACTGACAACAAAGGTAAAAAAGCTATATTTTTAGGCATGTTCTCTTCAGATACCTCAGACCATGTTGCTGACAAATCCATAACTACTGAAACAGTGAAAGAAATAATATCATGTTATAAATTTAACGCCAAAATTGTATCGACTCGAGGAATAAAGCCCATATTCAGTTTAACCAACGATATAACAAACGGCTCTAATGCCAGAAACAGCCAAAACTCAATTATTGTAGAACTTGAAAGTGTAGATTTGGGAAATATGGTATTAGCAGCAGCATCTCATCTTTCCAAAACTAAATACAAGAATATTTTTGCCAGACCTGATTGAACAATTGCGAAACAAGCTGAGTTTAATAAGCTTAATATTAAAAAGAAAACGGCAAACAGCGTTCTTGAAAAACATGGTAATCTTGATAACCCATTACGATTTGCTAAAAAATAAAAAAGCAAATCAACGCTATGCAGGATTTAAAGGGTGTTATTAACACTTCAGCTACAGAAATAAGCAATACTTTAAATTTATATTTTAAATCTGTTTTTGTTAACGAATATTTTGTTTTTCCAATGCCGGAATTAAGGAATCCAACCACCAGTTTAGTTTCGGAGCCCCAGGTTTTTTTAGATAAAGTCTAACCAAACTCGACCAATATAAAGCTCCAGGTGTAGATGGTGTGCACCCATGGGTTCTTAAAGAATGTGTCAGTACAATAGCATACTCTCTGACAAAAATATTTCAAAGTTTACTTTAAGAAGGTTCTATCCCCAAATGCTAGGAAAATTGCTAATGTCATGCTCTTGCACAAAACCGGAAGTCGATTAAATTCGGCTGTACCGTGCAAAGTTTTGAAACGAATCATCTAAGACACAATTTTAAATCATTTATACAACGACCTAAGTGGTCTTATTGCAGAACAACAACACGAAATTGTTAGGATTAATTCCTGTGCGACCAACCTTTGGATATTATTTCTTCATCCTTGGCATATAAGTAATGTGTTGATATAATTTTTCTTGACTTTGCCAAGGCTTTTGACACTGTGCCGCATCAACGTCTTATGCACAAACTAAAAGCATTTGGGATCTCTAGAAAACTTTTTTTCTGGATTGGTAACTTTCTTACTTATCGAAAGCAGAGAGTTGTTCTTGGATAGTGCGAGTCTAGCTGGGCAAATGTAACTAGTGTTGTACCACAGGGCAGCGTCTTGGGTCCACTTTTGTTCATCCTTAATATAAACGATTTACCGTCAGTTATTAATTACTTCCTTTGTAAGTTGTATGCGGATGACTGCAAAATTATTGCACCTTTTAAATATGCTTCAGATTCAGACAAGCAACAGCATGATTTAAATGCTATTGCTAAATGTTCTGAAAAATGGTACATGAAGCTGAATTACAAAATGGTACATGAATTACAAATGGTACATGGAATGAATTACAAATGGTACATGAAGCTGAATTACAAAAAATGCAAAGTGATGCATAAGGGTAAATACAACCCCCAAAATAATTACTACATGTTTAATGCTGCAACTTCAACTACCATAAACATTTTGAAATCTGAAAAGGAGGATGATCTCGGCATTACAATTACTTCGAATAGCAAGTGGGATACACACGCTTCCGCTTTTGATTGCATCAAAAGCTAATAACATCTTAGGATTGATGAAAAGTTCATTAATCAGCAGAGAAGAAAAACTATGGAAGAAATAATACACCGTTTATATCAAACCGCATTTAAATTTGCGACTCCATTGTGTAACAATTATTCAAAATTAGCAGTAAAACGCATTGAACGTATTCAAAAAAGAGCTACAAAAGTACCTCACAGTCTGAAAATATTCTGCTATGAAGATCGTTTGCACATCCTTAAGTTTGACACATTAACAACTAGAAGAACGCGTTTTGATCGCATTCAACAATTTAAAATTGAAAATAAAATTGAGAGAGTTAACTGGCATATTGAACCATTGACAGCAGAACCTAAATACGGTTAACGTAAACGCCTACGCCGAGAAATAACTAATAATTGCAAAATACGTCATAACTTTTTCACTAACAGAGTAGCGAATCCTTAGAACAATCTTCCAAATAATGTTGTTCTACAAACTTCAGCAAATCTTTTCGGAAGCCATTACAATAGGTTTTAGATACAAAAAAAAAACACTTAATTATCACATAAAATGTTCAATGTAATTACCTGCTTACACTGCGAATAGCAGGGTTTATATTCATGTATCGATTTATCTCCTTGCAGTAGATATATACTATACTATATTATACATTTTTTAATGTTGCGGGGGCTATTTTCCCCTCCAAACTTGATCCCCCCACCTCCCCTGCTCCTATGCCAGTGATTGTAAACGTTTAGTTATTGCAAGGACGTATTAATAAACGTATTAATAAAGCAAAAATATGCGCGCTATCAAATAACAATAGCCAATCAAACGTTTGCGTCACGTGGAAATACTTTTTTCTACATCGAAATGATAACTGTCTCATCTATTCAGTTAAATAAAAAAACTTTATTGTGTAAAGTATTGTAATTAATATGTTTTACTTTTTTTTTTTTAATATTCTATATATTCTATCACCCTTGTATAACAAAAAGTTTTTAAATCATACGGTTGTTCCAGAACGCTATTTAAAAATTCAAATACCGAAAAATATAAAATGTTGTGAGACAAAAAACGATTTGATTTCCGTACTAAAAAAGAAGTTTAAATCTTTAAGAGATTATCGAAATCTAAATGCAGGGAGTCATGGTTCCCAACAATATCTAGTTCAATATATAAATGATCTATGATATGACCTACAACACGTAGAAAATTCTTTTTACTTAACAATATTCATTTTAGTATATCGGATATTGCATTTTCACAAAAATATTATTTTTGACGTCAAAGTTATATTACAAATAAGTTATTATTAAAAAAAGCTTTCAAATTAATTAAAACATTTACAATCACATGAAACATTCTTAATTAGATGAAATGCTTTATATTTCCCAAAAGTTAGTGTTTTACGGGTAATAAAATGCTCACTAAAAGAAGTTTGCAAAGCAAAAATGTCGGCTAAATGCCGGTTTACTTTGTAAAATTATTTCAAATGATGACGCTAAAAATTCCAACCCGCGTAGAATTTCAGTAATTGGCGGCGCCTCTGATCTACAACAATGCGTTAGGGGTCGTCCACAAATACGTCACACTCTAAGGGAAGGGAGGGGTTAGTGGTTTTGTAACGACAATAAAAAGAAGCTATTAAAATTTCTTTTACTTTCTTTTCTTTTGTATTTATTTCGCTTTTATTTACTCTCTAATTATTTCATTTTACGTTACTGTTTTTATTTCTGTATAAATCAGTTTCCTTTTTGTAATATATTCTGATTATTTTGTAAAAATATATATTTTTAAATATTCAAAGTGAGATACGTCTATATTAAGCAAATAGAACATTGTGGTTATCGACTCTATAACACTCTTAGACTTATATCAATTGGGTTTATTGGTTGAAGTTTAAACTAAAAGCAGAGCTTTTAACAATAGTTCTACACAATTTAACCAAGTGGGCACGGTATATATATATATATATATATATATATATATATATATATATATATATATATATATATATATATATATATATATATTGCCATATATATTTATTAAAGTTGTAAACCATAATATAATTACAAATAGCAGGGGCTATTTGTATTTATATTATGGTTTACGAGTTTGTTAACTAAAATAATAATTTATTATTTAATATAAATATATTTTTTAAACACCATTTCCAAACGAGCGTGACACGGAACATTGTCTGTTACGATGAAATCCTCTAAAAAATTCCCGGATGTAACCCACTGGTGAAACATAACCAACATCTGCTCATTACAAGATTCTGCATTAAATGATCCTCTGCAATTTTTCATCATGACGACGTTTGCTGTTGATATAGCTGCAATCAAATGTATGTTTACACCTTTTGAAAAAGCTATTTTCAATATGACTCTTCTTTCCTGTTTGGCAAGTCCATGCGTTTTTATTTTCTTTGGACGTTTATATTAGGTTTAAACCTTATAAACACGTCTAAAAAACGTTTAAAAAACGTACCGTGCCCACTGGGTTGTTCGTAAATGTTTCTAACATATTCAGCTCTTTTTGTTTTTTTTCATTACTGTTTTTTGTAGAAAGCACCTTGTGCACCTTTTGACAAAGTTTTTTCTAATCTTAAAATCAAACATATTTTCGTTTGTGGACATATAAAATGTCCTGTTTTAATTAGAGCTTCTTTCGCTTTATTTTGGGATTACTTTTATGAAGATTTAAAAAAATATGATTCCAATCTTTTTCATTTAAAATTTTTGATGCTTTTAAAAGATGCTTCCAATTTTAAAACTTTTATTTTTTATATTTTATATTTTGGTTTTTTTTAACCATGAGCGAGATCTCGTTCTCGTTTCTCGTGAGAAACGGGACTTCTCGTGAGAAACGAGAAATAGAAAATTCTCGCGAGAAGTAGAACGAGACTTAAATATTATATTATTTTTTAAATTAAAAGTTATTATAATTTACAAAATGCTTAATAATTTGTTTTTTTAATTAATTAATATTTTGACTCCGTAATTTTAATAAATCTAATTAAAAACTTAATTTGTTTTTGACAAAAACAAATTAAATTTTTAATTAGATTTTTTAATTAGATTTAAAAAAAAAATCTAATTAAAAAATTTTAAATACAAAAACTTTTTGTATAAAATGGTGCACTTTCGACTTAATTTCATTATTTTACCAGTGGAATTCAACTTGACACATATTGTTCATATTGAAAAGAAATATTCTTGCCTCATTTCAACGATCAAAAATGTCACCAAGAAAAAACAAAATCTGGAGATATTTTCAAAAGGAAAGTGACGGTGCTGAATGCAAGGCGTGCAAAAAGTCTTTGAAAACAAAAGATGGAAACACAAGCGGACTTCATCGTCACCTCGAAAAAAAACTCACGATTACGTTGAGTATTCTGAAAAAACTGACGACTCTCTTCTTCCTCCTCCTAAGAAGAAACAACGAACCATGGTCGAAATGCTTGAAACAAAGTCCAAATATGACAAAGACAATTCCATTCAAAAACAGTTTGATTCTGCAATGCTGGATTACTTTTGCACTGATCTGGCATCTTTTGTAGCAGTCGACGGAAGAGCCTTCAAGAAATTGTTTGACATTGCAAACCCTAAACTGAGCCTTCGTCACAGAACAACATATTCAAGAAAGCTTTCAATTCGGTCAAGAGAAGTTCAAGCTGGAATGAAGAGCATAATAACGGAGATTACGCCAAATCTAAAAAGTGCTGCATTTACTTCTGACCTTTGGACTTCTAGAGCTCAGGACAGCTACATCTCTTGGACTTTTCATGCTATTGACGAAAATTGAAGACTAAATCGCTGGACACCCCATGTCCAACAGTACCCAGGCAGACACGCAGGTATCTTAATTGAAGGAAAGCTGGATTCTTTCTTAGAAGAACTAAATTTGCCTGTTGATTTGCCAATGTACTGCGTGAACGACCAGGCAAGAAACATGAAACTTGCAGTCAAATTGTCAAAGCGCCTTGACCAATACTTGTGCAGCAAACATATTTTGCAATGTGCAGTTCGAGACTCATTTGGAATGACTGCTGGAATGGATGATGCGTTGCAAATATGCAAAGATTTGGCTTTTTTTAACTCATCAGTCAATAGTTGCAGCTGAGTTGCTTGAATCAGAATCAGACGCTCAAGGAATAAATTTTAGACAGTTACGCCAATCTGTTGACACAAGATGGAATATTGAACTGGATTGCATGGCTTCTGTCCTACATCTAAAGAGTGCAATTATCAGCTTATGTGCAAATGAAGATATTTTTTCTTCAAAGACCATCAGTGCATTACAGTGGAAATCAATCGAGGGAACAGTAGAACTTTTGGCACCACTTAAAGTAGCTACAGAAACGTGGTTGGCTGAGTCTATTCCAACAATTAACACTGTCGCCGATTCTCTTTATTTAATCCATGACAAAATTGATCAATTTATTGAGATGGATGGAAAAAATGGCTACGGTGTCTTGTAAGCAAAAAACTTGAAAAGCTGCATTGAGAAAAGATTTCCTCTTTGTCACACTGGAAACTTATTGAGTGCTGCAGCAAACTACTTAAATCCTGCCTTAAAGGGACTTCACTTGAAGCTCTTCAAAAAGTTTCAAACAACAAAAGAATAGTTAGCCTCACAGGTTAAGGATAATGTTGAGTCTTAACCTGTTGCCAGAGTCCTTTCAGCAGATTTGTCCCCTAATTCCAAACTGAAGCGCAAGTTAAACGTCAGACTTGAAACACAAGAGCTAACATCTGAACTGAATCCTATTTTGAGCGAAATGTGCCAGTATGAATATCTCCCTGATGCCAAAAAAGACTTTCCGATTCTTGATTGGTGGAAATTGCATTCAAATACCTTGCTAGAACTCTCTTCATTAGCTAGACAAATTTTAGCTATTCCAGCAAGTTCAACTAAATCAGATAGAGTTTTTAGCTCAGGTGGAAATGTTGTCCGATCATCCAGACACAACTTACACCCAGAAAAAGTAGAGCAAATCATCTTAATCAGAGAAAACATTGTCTTGTTGGAAAAGTTTGGCAAAAAAATTCTGAATTAATATTTGAAAAAGTTGTTTACATTTGACAAATGTCATTTGCGTCTATTTGTCAAAACCATGTTTACATTTTTTTTTTTTTTACTTGGATTTTAATAAATTTGTTTTCAAAAATGGTTAAATTTCTCGTCTCGTCTCGATCTCGGTCTCACGAGAAATACTAACTTCTCGTCTCGGTCTCGTCTCGGTTTGAAAAAACCTAGTCTCGCTCATGGTTAGTTTTTTTATTGGTTTAATTAATAAATTATGTAAAGTTAAAATAGTTAGATTTTTATTTTTGTACTTTGCTTTTTTTTGGCTATGTAAAAAGAAATTTTTTTCATCATAATTTTGAAATTCGGTCGAAATAAATTTTTTGCTGCAATTTCTTCGGCAAAGCTTTTGTAATATTTTCTAATTCTTTTTCAGTCAAGCATATGCTTTTATGTTGTAAAAAAATACCGTCTAAAATGTTTAAGTAACATCGGCTACTATGACAATATCGTTTTTTACGTGTGTTTTCTTTGAAGTTAAAAACTTTTTAGGGAACCTTTTAAACGTGGAGTTAAAAAAAAGAAATTGATTTAATATTTCTATATGTATGCAGTCTAGACGCCAACAAAGCTTTTGACAGTTGATAATTGGGAATAACTATTTGGGAAATACTATTACCTGAAAAAAATCCCATTATCAATAGTTCATACAATCTTATCACTATATCAAACAGGTACTTCTGATAAACCATATCTTAAATGTACATCAAAAAAATTTAGGCTGTCTCATTGAGTGCGTCAAGGATCCATACTTTCACCTCATCTCTACAATATCTACTTTGAAAATCTTGCAAAGAAAATTGTTTCAGAGTCAAAAGTTGGAACTTTGATAAATGGAGTATACACAGGTGTCATTGTGTATGCTGATGATATAGTTTTACAAAATTCCACTATCTCTAGTCTTCAGAGTCTTACTAAGATTGTTCAAAAGTATGGAATATCGAACTTTATTAAACTAAATACAGAAAAAACTGAACTTTTAATATCTGGAATAAACTCGATTGCAAATAGCGTTATTTATATTAACGGTGCTCCTATTAAGTCTCATAACTTTCTAAAACATCTTGATTTCCTTTGGGATAATAAGAAAAAAATAAGATCCAAAAATAAATATAATTGAACGTGTAACACAATTCTTATGTGTTGCAAGAGCTCTTATAAGAAATGGACTTCGCTTTTGCTAGCCTGCTACCATAATTCATTTATTTAATTCTTTAGGTGTTCCAATGTTGTTATACGGACTAGAACTGGGTAGAAGTAACAATAAGTTTCTAAATAGCATTGATATAGTCGGACAATCTGTCTTTAATGTTTCACAGCAAAGTAGAAATTACCTGCTTTCTTATTTCAAAGTAGACGCTATGTCAGTCATTCTTTTTCGCAACAAATTAAGCCTATTTATCAGGCTTCTAAACAACCCCATATGTTACTCGATTATACGGACTCAGATGCCCTTAATGAACAATCAAAGATCATTTGTGGGTGAGATATTGACAATATGCAAGAAAGTTGGTATAAACATGCTCCAATGTATGTCGAGGGTAAAAAAATTATAACTGCTCGCCCTCAGTAAGTATTGGATGCCAATGCTCTGGCAATTTTAAAACAATCGCTCCAACAATGGAATTTAAAGTAACAAAGATTAATATTTAGAACTCTGATGGAGGAGAACATTCCAAGAAAAATGCAACTTAATGCATACTTAAACTTTTTGCTGTTGTTATTTTGTTTTGTTTTTAATACTTTTACCTATACTTTATGTAATTATTGGGTGTTTAAAAGAACTATTATTATAATTATTTTTATTATTATTACTTCTTCAACTTCAGTTAAAGGTAAACTTTATTTTTGTTTTAATTTATGCCATATGAACAATAGCTGAGAGTAAAAACATGGTAACAGATATATCTGAGTAGAGATTTCAGTTTCAAAAATGGCTTGGTTCATGATTTCTATGGTGGTTTTGTATGTGAACCATGATCATCTTTCTATAGTCGTCCTTCCAAGGTCATGCTTCCATGGTCATCCTTCCAAGATTCATCCATAATTTCATTGTAAAATTTGCTTGCTTATTGCTATCGGACAGCCTTAAGTTTTTGATTAAGCTGTTGATTCCTGCGCCAACCTTTTTTAATTTTTGTTTTGTTTTTGTTTTGTCTACATACTTCACACAAAAAAAAATGTATTTTGGCTTCATTTTGTTCAGAACTGGTTTAATCGGTAGGGGTGCAACAACTTAAGTGAAGTGTGGAAATTTAAAGTGATGCTTATTGTAAAATAAAGAATGTAAAACCACATTTATATTCTACTACTATGTTTATGTTTATGACTTGATTTTTTTATTATTATTTTTTTTTCTTTGTTTATTCTTGATACACTTAAAAAACAGCTGTCAAAAAGTGCCCTAAATGTACTGCATTTTATGCATGCATACAATCGATGAGTTTACAAAAAAAACTTTTTTTTTTGGTAACTTTGATGAAGCTTTTTTTAAATATTTCAGTTTATTTTAAAATTTTTATTGCATTATTTCACTTTAATATATTTTTTATATTTATAAATATATTTTCGATTTTTTTAAATATACTTCCTTAATATATATTTGTGAAATATTTCACGTAATTGAAAATATTTTTTTGCTATGCGCACCTGACACACACTCCACCCTCTGTAGAACTGCCCTTGGTAGCTAGTTTTCTATTTACACAAATGTTAACAATCTTAAAATATTTTTTATTACTATTTAAAAACATTATTATATTCTAAATTTAAAAAAACAATACGAATCGAAAAGGAATAAAGTCTATAAAAAAAGTCTGTAAAAGATACCAGAAGCAAAGTCTATAAAAGATACCAGAAGCAAAACTTTACTTTAGATCATCAAAAATTGTTTCCGGTTATAACTTGCGATGGCAACGCTCTCTGGTAATCAAAATGGAATTAAAAAATAAAATTTTGTATAACTAATCTCATGACGGAGAAACATTACTTAGAACTTTATAGTTTTCAAATAATGTAGAGTAGCCCTAGAAACAAAGACGCCCTATATTTAAAAAAAAATAGAAAAATGAAACAATTTTACAATTGCTATATATTTGTTTTATAAACAAAAAGAAACAGACCTGTTCTAACATATCGATTGGGCTCAGTACATTCCGGCCGGATATACTTAACGAAAAATACTTAACGAAATAATTCCTTTATTTTTTTATAATGACGTTCTATATACATATATTTAACTGTATTGGTGTTTTACTAACACAGTTTATTAAGTGTATTGGTGTAACTATATTGGTGTTTTACTAACACAGTTTATTAGTGACAAATGAGTAAACAATTAAATAGTTGGAAAAAGGTTTTGGAAATTTTCCTTCAAAATCCAATTAACTCTTATTTAATAATTGCAAAATAGTCAAAAGTCGTCAAATCTTCAGACATATTGAAGCAATATAAAAAGACTCAAGCTATCGAAAGAAAATGAGGCGGTGGAAAAATAAAAGGTTTTGTTGACTAAAACAAAGGGAAATTGATCATCCAGTCCAGAATCCAGAAATTCATGTCAATCCAAAAGAGATCTCTTTAAAAAATTTGAATGCAGTCGTTTCTTTTTCAGAATTAAAAAAAATGGTTTAAAGACACCAAGAAAAATTCCAATGCAGTTAATTGATAAAGAATTAAAACCAAAATACCGAGCTTGAAAGCTTATCAAACTTTTTAATAGATAAAATGTATGCATTACTGAGGACGACGAAGCGTATTGCAAAAGGATTTCCCCCAGTTGCCGGGCCATTAACATTATTACCATTCAAATTATTACCATTTAAGTATATTCAGACTGAAAAGTTTGCTCCGAAGATCTTTGTGTGGCACGCGATTTGCTTTTGTGGCTTTTAGACATTTTTTACATTCAATTTTAGACATTTAGTTACATTCGTCACTCAAAAGACTTTAACTTGCGATTTGTACATCATTTAATGTCTTCAGAAACGTCTTTTGCTAATTACTAACAATTATTGCAAGGCAGTCTTTTAAGCGTATTTGGCAACGATTCACTACACCAAGAAGATAATCGAGTGTTACAATCAAAATGGTACCAAAATAGTCACAAAAAGTGCAAATCCTCCAAACATCCCTGAGCAGCGCGTTAACAAGAGTTACTGGGCAGTCATAAAAGAAATCTTGATGAAAAGGAATAAATCAGAAAAAGATAACAAATAACTCAAGCAAAAATGGTTAGTATATATATATATATATATATATATATATATATATATATATATATATATATATATATATATATATATATATATATATATATATATATATATACTACTGTGATCAAAAAGTAAGGTGAATTTTTTTAATTTAAACTTCCGGCCTTATTCGTATCGTCCAATCTTTTTTATTTTTAAGTTGGTAGGAATGTCATTAACATTTGCGCCAAATTACATGTCTAACTCATAATTATTTTATTTTGTTTACGCTTGTTTCTGAAGTACCAAAAGTGCATTCAGCGATTTTCACGATGTCTAATTTTGTTGAGCAAAGAAGTGCTATTAAATTTTGTTTGCGGAATGATATTTCTGCTGCTAAAACGTATCGAATGTTGCAAAAGGCCTTCGGTGAAGAGACTATGTCTCAAAAAAATGTTTACAAGTGGTACAAAGACTTCAAAGAAGGCCGAGAACGTGTTGATGACTTGGAACGCTCCGGACAACCATCGACTTCGATTGATGATCGCCACATCAACAAAATCAAAGAATTGGTGCTTGCAAATTGTCGGTTAACCATTCGAGACCTTGTTGACATGGTTGGAATATCATTTGGGTCGGTGCAAGCGATTTTGAAGGATCATTTGGGCCTCAGAAGACTCAAATCACGTTTGGTGCCGAAATTTCTCAATTTCTTTGAAAAAGAGCGTCGCGTTAAAACGTGTGAAGCAATGCTTTCTGACTATCAAGACGTCTACAAACAAATTATTACTGGCGATGAGACTTGGGTCTACGCATACGACCCTGAAACAACCAACCAATCGAGTAAATACCGTGAAAAAGGCGAGCCGAGACCGAAGCAACCAACGTCAAAGTCGCTCAAAAATCAAGGGCATGTTGACTGTTTTCTTTGATTATTGTGGTGTCGTGCACTACGAATTCCTTCCAACTGGCCAAACTGTCAACAAGGAATATTATTTAAGCGTTATGCGACGTTTGCGTGAAGCTATTCGCAAAAAGAGACCGGAATTATGGGCCAATAACTCTTGGATTTTGCACCACGATAATGCGCCTTCGCACACAGCACTGGTTCTTCGTGAGTTTTTCGCCAAAAACTCTACCCATGTTGCTCCACAACTACCGTATTCGCCCGACTTAGCACCGTGTGACTTCTGCCTGTTCCCAAAGCTTAAGAGACCACTCCGGGGAAATCGTTTTTAGTCCATAGAAGAGATCCAACGTGAATCGGCAAGCGTATTGAAGGCTATCCCTACCGAGGACTTTTCGGCATGCTTCGAAGACTGGAAAAAACCTTGACAAAAGTGCATTGGGGCCGGGGGGGATTATTTTGAGGGGGACGATACAGGTTTGTTAGAATAAATACAGATTTTTCATTTTATAAAAAAACTCACCTTACTTTTTGATCACAGTAGTGTATGGGCGATTCCACCGTTACTTACGGGACATTTTAATTTAATTAATGCCAATCTTTTAGTTATATATTTTTTATCTTAAATGATTAGATGTTCATACAGATATGTATCATCCCGAAATCATTTAATTGTTCCAATGTATATTTAAAATTCTTTCAACTATGAACTGTTTTGGAACAATATTTCATTATACTAAGCAATTTATAATAAGCATTTTTATCAATTTTATAAATATCAATTTATAACAAGCATTAAAAATCAAATTTTTTTTGTAGCATATACTTCCTCACTCCAATTTTGGGATTAGCTGTTCTAAAAAAATGATTAAAAATAAGTAAAATTAAAGTCTAAAGTCTATTTTATTGTATCTTTTATGTGCATCCTAATTTTATAAATTTTATAAAAACTCAATAAACTAATTAACAAAATACACTAAAAACCTATATTCCCATATTTAATTTTTTTTTTTTTTTTTGCAACTTTGATTTTAGGAATTGTTGTTTCTGACTCAAAGGAATATTGTTTTGTTTGTCATCAAAAAATCATCAAAAAAGGAAAAGTATTAATATTAAATAAATAAATCTTGTAGATTTAGTTCACTGCTTCTTTGATTAATATTGTCAGAAAAAATTAAAGAAATTTGAAAAATTGGGTTAATATTTGAAACGACGTGATAAAAATCTTCAGGATTGTTAATAAAAGCTTTTCTGGTTAAAACCTGATTAAAAGCAATTCTTTTAACAACTGCTCCTAAGCCATCTATAGGTCCCTTTTCATGACTAGTTGCACTATAGTTTCATTTGATAGCAATCCCAAATATTTTTTGGAGTTTTTGAGTACCTGCAATAATAAATCTGTTCTTAAATGGACCATCTGTCCAAACTCTTAACTCAAAAACATCCTTCGGTAGGCTTTGAATAAATTTATCAAAATATACTATAGATGTTTCTTTATTATGAGTAGTACAATCACTAACAATTGCATGACAGTTTTTCGTATTTTGAAACCAAGTCACAGAAGTAAATATAGTTACCTGCTGTTGGTTCCAGTGTGCATTTTGAACCTCATCTTGAGAAAAATATTTGTCATTTTCTACGTAATCCATTTGTATCACTACTATTCCACTTACTTCTTTTGTGCTGTTTGTCAGATTCTAAACTTCTAAACTTTTGTGCTGTTGTCTTTTAATAAAACTGCGAGTTAAAAAGCTAGCCATCAATAAGCACAGATGATCGTATAAGTGCATTATTGAAATGCTTTGAGCTAATTGCTTCATCCTTCCATTATCATCTTGTCACTGTTTCCACTCAACAATTTCTTCCGAAGTATCTCTATCACGCTGCAATTGATACTTTTTTTTGAAACCACATTCTTCATGCTGACATTCACTAAATCAACATGCTGGGTCATCTGGCATTGAAGGCAAGAGAATGCAAATTTGTTAGAATAAACAGGTGTATTTGCACTGCAAACAGAAAGCTTTTTCAGTGAAAGAATTACATTTTGATGATAGATGCACGTGCATAAATTAGTTGCTGTTTGTCGACTAAGGAGAACATGTAATGGCTCTAGACTTGCAAATTTACTTCTACTAATCTTGATATATTTTTTTTCTGCTATAAACAAGGCATGAGTTTCCTTTAGGCACATGTACATGTGTCTTTTTTGAATATGCTCTTTATTGCCATTATTTCTGATTGCAACTCTATCTTTTATTCCAGGAGACATACGGCTAATATCATCATTTTCATAAAATTCAAAGACTTTTGCTTGATTTCTTCATTTAAGAAAGTTGCTCCTCTATACTCAATAGAACTTTTTAGAATTTTTCAATTTAGTTCAACAGCCAATTTTAGAATAACTGCTTTTTGCTTTGTAGGGCTATTAAGTAACATTGTTTTTACTTTATTTGCAGCTCTTGACAGAGAAGAACGTGTACTATATGGCTGCCAGTAGCAAATAGTTTCATTAATTTTATTCGAAGTTTCTATCTCCACTTAGCTTTTTTTCCCCTTTCTTTAATCTTTCTTTCTGTATCAGCTTTATGTCTTTTATCTTTTGGCAATTTTCTGTATTCTTTCTTTTTTTTTCTCGGTGTTTCTTAACATATTCTTTTTTTTTGCCTTGCTAAAATAGGATTCAATCGTCTTCATTTACTCTGTCTTTCTGCATTAGTTTTAAGCCATTAATTTTTATTTTGGTCTAAAATGAAAATAAAGATTGTCAATAAGTTGTATAAATGTTCGAAATACGTTCCATAAGATTTTCTATTCATTAAAAGATAGTTTTATATATAGTTAGTTGTAATTAGTTTTTAATTTTTTAAATATCAAAGTGTTTTGGATAAGTTTCTTACTTTAAAGACTATACAATGAGCCGTTACTTACAGGACCATAATATACATTGCCTGCAGGCTCTAAAGAAATACTTCAACTATCAGATTTTTAGTTTTAAATATAGAAAAAGTAGTTTATTGTGATTGTTATAATCCTTTCCCTTATTGGATACTTTTTTTAAGCATAAACTTAATAAAAATGACACATTTGTTCCTTACGGGACAATCACATTGTTGGAAAACTAAAACAAATATTATATATTGTCAAAAAAGTGAAACTTATTTAAGTTATTTTTAAACTTCAAATATGAAGTATTAAACTTGTGGTAGTTTTTAAAAAAACAATTCTTCTTAATGCTATTGATGGTAATTGAAAGTTATTTTTCTGAAAATAACTCACTTGAGTATGGCATTGCCCATATATATATATATATATATATATATATATATATATATATATATATATATATATATATATATATATATATATATATATATATATATATATATATATATATATATATATATATATATATATATATATATATATATATATATATATATATATATATATATAAATATATATATATATATATATACATATATATATATATATATATACATATATATACATATATATATATATATATATATATATATATTATATATATATATATATATATATATATATATATATATATATATATATATATATATATATGTATATATATGTATATATAAATACGAGCTTTGACAAACAAGGCCGCTGCGCGGAGAAACAAGCGACATATATATATATATATATATATATATATATATATATATATATACATATATATATATATATATATATATATATATATATATATATATATATATATATATATATATATATATATATATATATATATATATATATATATATATATATATATGTCGCTTGTTTCTCCGCGCAGCGGCCTTGTTTGTCAAAGCTCGTATTTCGGAGTTATAGAGTTGAGAGAGGGTTAACCACAACTACGTAGCCTCCTCGTCTGTAGTGGCCTTCTTGGCCTTGGAGAGGTGAATTAATATTAAAAAAAAAAAAATAAGTTAATAAGTTTTAATTAAAAAATCATATCTTGAATAATACCTATAATTTAACCGAGGGGCAAAGCAAGTGAAATCGGTAAATTTATAATATAATTATAAACTGGTATTAGGAGGCTTCTAATGTATTGGTAGTCCACTAAACACAGTTGGTCCTATCTAGGTGTCAGTAGTTATCATATTTCGTGTGCCCATTTTTTTAAGATTAACGAATAAAAAATATCCACACAACTTTTCAATATCTTAAAAGTTTAATCGCTTGAATATGTCTTAATACATAATGATATAAAAATTAATCTTTTTATTGCTGATGATGTTACTAGATGTACTGCATTTTAAAATTGGTAATATCTTCATTGGGGTTGTCCATAAAGGACGTCATTCATAATTTATATACTAACCAGAAGTAGAAATTTATTGGCTCCCATCAGCTGAGATATTCTTTGAACATAAGCGCTAAATTATTCTAAAAATCTTTGCGCAAGCCAATATTCTAGAACTTCTTGCCATTAGTTAAACTTAGCGTGACGTCCTTTATGGATCCTATTTATTAAAAGAACAATTTCAAGTTTATACCGAAAGAACGTTATAATTATAATAACTTTACCTCAACTTTTGATTTTATAAACAAATTTAAAATACAATTTAAAATATTATTCTTAAATTTTGTAGGCATCTTTTGATCTACTAAAAGAAAATTTATGGAAAAAGAATGGCGCGCCATTTTTTAATTAACATGGATGATGTTTCTAATTATTTTATTTAAATAAAATAATACTTTTCTCCTAAAAAATCTTTTTTAAAGAAAAAAAAACTAAAAAAGTAGAAAATTTTTTATTCAAAAAGAACTTAATTGAAAGAATATCTGAAAACTAGGGGTGTACCGGAGTGGAAATTTTAAATTTACCGGATTTGACGGGTTTTTAAAATCCCGGCCGAAAAAATAATTATATTGACATAATTTTTTACCTTCAAGATTGAAAGTGAAAGCCTGCACCATGGCTATATAATATATATATATATATATTTTTTTTTTTTTTTTTTTTTTTTTTACAACAATAATTATTATATATTTCAAAAACAAATAATACTTACATCTCTCCAGTTTATATAAATGTCCAGCACAAATATTTACAATATCTAAAGAGCGTTAACAATGCTGTTTTACGCATGCGCGTTTGACATTTTAACTCATGCGAGTTAAAATAATAAATTCATGGTTTATAATATAAAGTGCTGGCTATTAACCCATGCATTTAAAAAATATACGCAAGTCCGTCGCACCACAGGGCTACTAGGGACTTGCTTGTGGTTGTCGTTGAAAATATATGTTATTTGTTGAAAATATATATCAACATGTATTAGTAGTACTATGTAGTGGTAAGGAAACTCGCAGAAGACTAAGAAAAGTCTTTTCATCGAGAACCTTTAAAATACAAAATAAACTAAAAATTCAAAGAGTAAAGACACACATTAATTTTTTGAGGCCTACTGTTCAGTAATATTTTACTATGTATAGTTGCTAACAATTTTAATTTATTTATTTTTTTATATTTTATGTTTTATTTCTTTTTTATTTGTTTTTATAGCTTAAATTGTTCTTTTTACATTTTATTATATTAATTGTTCTTTTATATTTAATATATATCGATAAAATTGGTTTTGTTAATTATGAGATCTTTTAGTTTTTTCTTCAGGGCAATAAGATTATCCAATTTAGTAAGTTCTATATTTTGAGGTATTGTTTTGTTGTATAAATAGGGGCCACGGTATACAATTGAAAATCTCTAAAATTTTGTTTTTTTTATGGGCAATGTAAAGTATCCGGTTCCTCGTGTGATATATCTGTTAGCGTTGGTTTGAAAAAAGTTATAAGTAAAATGAGTTGAGACAAGTCCGAGCTTATATTTGAGCATAAATAAAACATTTTGGTGGATGTTAATTTGATAGATATTTAAAGCATTCAAGTTTTTAAGTAAAGGATCGGCATGAGTGAATTCATTTTTATTATAAATCAATCTTGATGCGTGTTTTTGGCGTGTATATAGAGAACTTAATTTAGATTTATTTGTACTTCCCCAGGCAGTATTAGCATATGTTAGATAACTTTGTATATAAGAAAAGTAGAGAACTTTCAGATTCTCCTGGGAAAGTATAGTTTTGACTTGGTAAAGTATGCCGATACTTTTTGATATTTTTGTATTTAATGTTTTTATATGGGGTTTCCAAGAAATCGTTTCGTCAATAATTATCCCAAGAAATTTAATAGTTTAAGTTCTTTCGATGTTTATATTATCTATTTTTAGTAATGGTAGCATGCTTGGTATTTTGTTTTTTTGCTGGTTGGAATGAAACAAGATGTATTTTGTTTTTTCTTGATTTAAAGATAATTTATTTACTTTAAACCAAATGTTTAGACTCTCAAGGTCATCATTTGCAGATTCAAAGAGATTTTCAATTGATGCTGATGAATAAAATAAATTTGTGTCATCAGCAAACATTATTGCATGAAGTTTTTTTAGTGATTTTGGAAGATCGTTAATATAAATTAAAAATAAAAGAGGACCAAGAATGGAACCTTGGGGAACTCCGCATTTTATTTTTAGTAAATTAGAATATTTATTATCGTTCGAAATAACACATTGTTGTCTGTTGCACAGATAACTTTTAAACCAATCTAGGCTAGTATTTTTTATTCCGTATTTTTCCATTTTTTTTAATAAGATATTATGATTAATTGTGTCAAATGCTTTGGATAGGTCTATAAAAGTTCCTAACACAAATTGCTTTTTATTAAAAAAATCACTTATGCTATTAACTAAATCTAAAATTGCATGTTCTGTTGAGTGCTGAGCTTGAAAGCCGAATTGTTTTTCATTTAAGAATTTGTTTTGAATTAGGTATTCATATAATCTATTGTAGATTATTCTTTCAAGTATTTGAGAAAAGGTTGGAAGTATTGAGATTGGTCTGTAATTGTTTATTAGAAATGTTTCACCGGTTTTAAAAATAGGTACAATTTTAGCTACTTTTAATTTATCTGGTACAGTTATATATATAACATACTTCATTAATTTGATATATATATATATATATATATATATATATATATATATATATATATATATATATATAACATACTTCATATAACTATAGTATATATATATAACATACTTCATTAATTTGATTCTTGTTTCATTTATGTTGTTTTTTATTTTTTCTTATAACTTTATTTATTGAAAATTTTAAACTATATAATATTTATATTCAAGATTATTTCTTTGTTTTCTATTTTTACATTTAGGTTAAAATTGAAATACTTACTGTATTAGGCATTCTATACTTTTAAGTTTTTTCAAATTTAAGTAACATTTAAAAGGAGACTATTCTCAGAGGAAGGTAACATTTTTTTTTGTTGTTCTTTTGTGTAAAATGAAATATCGTACATATAATATGAAATTTTTTCAGTACAAATAATAAATTTAGCACAAATAATAAATATAAAAAAGTAACGCTGTTAAAAGAATGCGGGAAACTTGCAGAAGACCATGTGGTCTTGTTATTTAGAAACCGCTTTTATTTGCAATATTTTTGTATACTTAATTTACAAAAAATTTCAATTTAGCAAAGTCTCATGGTGCCATTAGAGTCACATACAAAAAGCTATTAGATAATCAAAAACAGAAAAGAGCTGTATTTGATACACATAAATACAAAATTACATGACTTGTTATACTTAAATATTGACAGACATGTACAAAATATAAATAAAACATTTACTGTTTTAAAGCTAACTTTTTAGTTTCTTTCAGTTATTTGTTTTAATATACATTTGCAAAGTTGTTTATGTCAAGAATAAGTTTTTTTAATTGTTTCCGAAATTAGCCGCTCATTTTATATACTGATACTTACATTGCTACCTTTTGTTAATTGGTACCATATTAAAAAGCTTTTTCCGCTAATAAACAGCGGTACTTTTAAAGATATAAATGCTATAAGTAACATATTTTTTTTTTTAATTTATTTAGGTGCCCCAAGAAGTCCTTATGATCTCATCACAGAGCACTGCGGATAAGTATTTAGTTGGAAGTTCACGCCTCCTTCCTAACCGATATCGCAAAACTTGCCCAGAGGTTTGAACCACTGATCCTTTACTTAATGAGGCAAGTACGCTATGAAATCAGCGCAATCAAAAATTAATTCGTGTGCCAATAGCCTTGTAACTCCATGCACTTCAATAATATAGGCCGAAGCAAGTCATCCGCAAAATGTACTAAGTGTTGCTAATTATTCGTCGCTTCGACAAAGAAGTTAATCTGTTATATTTTTGACATTTTGAAAAATCACTATACGCGGCTAAACGTTATAAATAAAAAAAAGGCAAATAAAGAATACCGGTTAACAAATCTAAAATATGAACATTATTTATAGAAACATCTAAATTTTGTATGCATGACTCGGAATAATAGTCATGACCCGGAATGGGATTCATAACATTAAAGATATACATCCAAAGTTTGGTTTAGTTTTTTAAACAAAATATGCACGATTGTGCATCACAGCAAAAACAATCAAAAACACTGCACGTTATATATTGCATAACAGTAATTATACAATGAAACATTGCATGTTTTACACCACATCAAATATACAATTAAAAAATGTAAGTAACATCACAGCAGATACATAATGAAATGCGCCACACAGTACATTACACCATGTTATATAGAACATTATAACAAATACACAATGATATACGTTACAATGAAATACAATATATAGAGCATCATAGCAAATACACAATGAAACGCTGCATTACTTATCTCAAGCATTATAATACCGTTTAAGAAAATTAAGAAATTGTTAATAAATACAATAAATATTTCGTGCATATTTTTTAACTTTTAACTCAAGTTTTAATTCAAGTAAGCGAACTAGTTTGCTTTTAAGTAAGACTTGTTTCTTTTTAAGCATTACTTAGTTAAGTATAAACTCAACCCATTTATGTGCTTAACTAGAACTTCTTGCCAAGTCTTAGATAAACAGACTAGTGAAAATCAGTTGATGTATAATTACTCCCTGTTGTTGTTTACAGCTCTAAATATTTTATCTCTATCAGTAATTACTTATTATTAACTTCATAAAAGGTAAACAGGTAATACAATTTTGATAACTTACTTCCTACACTAAAAACATACGAGATAAGTTGTTTTTTTTTTAGTGTCCAACTTGATTAAATTTCATGCTTTTAACCTTTAAATATATTATTATATATATTATATACTAATAAATTAATTTTTTATATTACATTATTTTTCAATACAATTTTTTATAAATAGGTTTCTTAGCTATGCATCTTGACAAACACTGTTGCTATTGTAAAATATAAAGTTACTCTTGTTAAACATTTAAGTCGAGTATTGTAAATTTTTTATTGTAATTAATTCAAAGTAGTGAATTGTCGCTTAACTTATAATTCAATAAGGTAATTTCAGTCGAATTACATTTATGGTTTTGTGTAAAGTTTTGAATTTCTAATTTGTGTTTTTTTGAATTTTTTGTTTGTTTGTTTCTGACTGTAGCATAAAAAGGAAATAAATTTGATCGTGATTTTGTTTCCTGAATCGGATAAATGCAAAACTTGATAAAAATTCTTTTTACCAGAGATTTTCGAATGTTTTTGTTCATTAAACCATATAGCATCGGATTAATAAAAACGTTTGAATATATCACTAAGTTTCCTAACCACGTAATAACTCTTGGGTGACAACCATTACATATCATGTTTGATGTTGCAAGAACAATAAAAGTTAACCAGCAAACCAAAAAGTTTCCAACTAGCAAAAAAATTGATTTTATTGTTTTATGATTGGTTTTACACTTAAGTTGCGTTTTAATTGAATTTCTTCGAATTTGCTTTTTGTGCTTGTGAACGGTTGAAAATAAAAAAATGTAAATACCTACCATTATGAGAACGGGAACTACAAAATTTCCAAAAATCTGATAAAAAGCGTACGAATCAGGAAAAGTTAAATAACAAATTCTGTTTTTTATGGTAACTGCAGAGATTCCTTCGTAGTATATAGGAAACAAAGCTGAATTTAAAGTGTAGATCCAGCTTAAAGTTATCAATAAAATAACTTTATTTGTAGTAAAATATTGAAACTTTTTAAAAGGAAACTTGGTAGCAACAAATCTTTCAAATGTCAAAAGCAGTAAATTTACAACAGATGAGGGAAGCGACAGCATAAACATTGTCTCTTTAAATCCGCACAATATTTTTCCATAAGGGTAATAACTTCTTAGTAGAAAATCAGCATCGAACGGTACAACTGCAGAAGCTGTAATTAAATCAGAAACTGCAAGGTTTACGATAAAAGTGTTTGTTATTGTGTGAAGATTTCTGTCCAAGTATATTATCATAATTAAGACGGAATTAAATATCAATCCTGAGAAGGAAATTACAAAGAAAAAACCTGCTAAGACACTTGAAGTTCCAGCATTTAATGCGTTTTCAAATGTTACATTACCCATCACTTTGCTAATATTTAAAAACATTAAATAATTACTTTGTGAATAATAATAATATAATATGTTATCATACAATAATAATATAATAATATACAAACATATAATACCGTTAAAAAAATAAACTTAAGTTTTATTTTAATACAATGCAAATACGGTTACATTTACGAATAAATTTTTTAACTGTTGGAATCTTTCTGTAATACGAAATGAACAAAAAATTATAATGAAATCTACCAGTCTATATTTAAAAAAAAAAGCTTTTTTAAAGTTATATTAAAAAATCGTAATAATTGTTTTTTTAAATATAAGTTATAAAAACATTTTTATAACTTAAATTTAAAAAAACAAACAAACATCTCACCAATCAGTTGCAAATATATTTTGCAAAAAAAAAAAAAAAAAAACATTGTTAAAAAAAAAAAGAGTTGATAAAATGAGCAAAAAGATTTAGGTATCAACAATGCTCGTTAATAAATGATAAAATAATTTGCTACAGATGCAACGTTAATTATGAGGTGTCGATTTATACACGTAATTTGAAGAGCTACAATAATAAATGCTGCTTAAAATGTAAGTCGTCAACAGCAACAACTTTTTATTTAAAAAAATATCAAATCATGCGATTAGTTTTATATTCTTTTTTAAATTTAGTATAAAATATAATAATTTTAAATATTGTGAAAGTATAAAAGCGCATATCGATAAATAAAACGCATCTCATTAAATAAAATGCATCTCGATAATTAAATAAATGTAGAAAACACCACGAAAAATCTAAGATTTTCAGAAAACGATATCAACCTAAAGATTAAAAAAAGATTTGATTGAGTTATCAAGTCCAGATGTTTTGTATTAAAAAACGTAGCATAAAGCATATTATCATAATATGATAATATGCTTTATGCTAGATCATGTAAAGTTTCATGATAATGTTAGATCAGGTAAATGTTAGATCATGTAAAGTTTGTTTAATATATTTATGTTATATATAAAACAGTTTTTGACGAAGAGACCGTATGGTCTCGAATGGTGAGGGTTTGTGCGAGCATTATATTATAATGCACGAACAAACCCACACCATTCGAGACCAAACGGTTTCATCGTCAAAAACTGCTTTATATATAACATAAATATATTAAACAAACTTTACATGATCTAACATTTACCTGATCTAACATTATCATGAAACTTTACATGATCTAGCATAAAGCATATTATCATATTATGATAATATGCTTTATGCTACGTTTTTAAATGTTTAAAAAAAAAAAAAATAAAATAAATTCAGAAACTTGAACCATTATATATCCGCAAATATATGTGGTACACATATATATGCCTACCACGTATAATATAATGGATATGGTGCATATGATCGGTGATCATATGCACTATAACCGTTATATTAATGCCATGTGTAAATGTCTTGTTTCAAAAATATTACAATATATATATATATATATATATATATATATATATATATATATATATATATATATATATATAGTATGTATGTATGTATGTATGTATGTATGTATGTATGTATGTATGTAGGTATGTATGTATGTATGTATGTATGTATGTATGTATGTATGTATGTATGTATGTATGTATGTATGTATGTATGTATGTATGTATGTATGTATGTATGTATGTATGTATGTATGTATGTATGTATGTATGTATGTATGTATGTATGTATGTATGTATGTATGTATGTATGTATGTATGTATGTATGTATGTATGTATGTATGTATGTTTGTATGTATGTATGTATGTATGTATGTATGTATGTATGTATGTATGTATGTATGTATGTATGTATGTATGTATGTATGTATGTATGTATGTATGTATGTATGTATGTATGTATATACTTTTTTACAATGTGTTACAAGACTGCATGTCTAACACAGACGAAAATATATTTTTAAACATTTTCAAAATATATTAAAAATGAATATAATATATAACTAGCCTTAACAGTTTCACAACATAGTATAGGAAAACAGTGCTTTGTAAGTAGTTTTACTAACCGTATTTTAATTATCTAAACACTTTTTAAAACATAAAAGTGTACGTTCAAAATTTTTAAAATTTGTTTACATTAAAGTAAAATTTAATATTAATATTTCTAAGTTCTTCTTATTTTGCATTAACAATTGAATTTTCTTTGTGTTTTTTCACGCTTCTTTCCTACTGATGGCGCAAATTATGCCCAGAGCTCGTTTAGAAATTGATTTACATTGAATGTAAAGAAAATATATAATTATAAATAAAATACTACACCTTTTCAAGATGTAATTGAGAACTTGAAAGTTGTAATTAAGAAAAGTAAGATGTAATTGAGAAATACAGCATGTAATTTAGAAGTCGCAATATGTAATTAAGAAACACAACATGTAATTAAGAAATTTAAAATGTAATTGAGAAGCCCAACATGTAAATAAGAAATTGCAATATGTAATTTGAAAATCAAAAATTTTAATTAAGAAATCGTAATATGTAAATGAGAATACATTATTTGTAATTGCGAATTCAATGTCAGCTTTAAGGTCATTATAAAAGATCTTCTTGGACATGCATTTTATTAAGTTATAAATATCAAATTTAGCACTTGTATGCACCAGCAATACAGTAATACAGTAATGGAATTGAAAGATCGTTGTATTATTTGTCAATACACTATGAATAGAAAGTATGTTATTATATTGATTCCATGCAAGCATTTATTTCACCAAATTTGTTTACGCCCACTTCTGGAACAACCAGAACCACCTTGTCCAATTTGTAGACATCAAATATATACAACTGAACAAGTTGAAAGAAAACATTATATTTTATCTTCATCGAATGATAGAAGAAGAGTAATTGAGTGTGCTGAGCGAAACTACGATTGGGTGACTCTGGCGCAAACTTTAGATGTCAAATATAAGAAAGCATACAATTGGGTCCGCACCGGAAATTTATATTTTATTGGAAGAGGTGGTTTAAAACCAAAAAAATTAACCGATGATCAAATCGAAGAAACACTAACATAGATTGAAAGTGACTGTCAGTTTACATTGGTGGCCATTAAAACAAGGATATTAAGACAGTTTAATATTAGCGTCAGCACAACCACAACTGCCAATTACCTCGAAGGCAGACTATTTTCATTTAAAAAAGTGCACAAGAAGCCTACTACAATGAATAATATGTTAGGAACATTACCGAACACATCACAAATGATCATCAGATAGTTTGGTTGGATGAAACAAATTTTAACCTTTTTTGTAGAAAAACGCAAGGATGTGCCAAACAGGGGAAAAGAGCAATAATGAAAATACCTTCTTCAAAAAGGGCAAACATACATTTTATTTCAGCTATATCAACAACAAATGTCGTCATGATGGAAACTCGCATAGGATCATTTAAAGCAAATTCTTGTAACGAGTGGATGTTGGCTTTGTTTATCCAGTGGGTTACATCCGGGAATCGTTTAGAGGATTTGGTCGCCGTAACAGATAATGCTCCATGTTACGCTCGTTTGGAAAGGGTGTTAAAAAATTTACCGGCTCAGTTGTTACGATTAGGACCCTACAGCCCAATGTTAAACCCAGTGGAAGCTATCTGGTCCAAAATAAAAATAAACGTTGATTCGAATAAAGATGTTATTCGCATTCTGGGATTATGGAACAACGAGTACAGTATTTAGAAAAAACTGTTACAGCAGCAAAAAATACAATAATGGGAGGTGATTGTACTCGCGCTTTACAGCATACGACCACGCATTACGCAACAACTTTTAATATGGAAGACGCCTAAGTTAGTGCTTAACTGAATATTGCAATGATTTTTAATGACGTTTAAATTTAAATTTTAAATTTTTATGTAAATAAATTATTTGTGTTTTATTTATTATTCATCTGAAGTCTCAACTAAATTTTTCACAAACAAAATTAAAAAAAAGTTTTAATTGACACCCAATAGGATTTTTCCAGTTACCGCCTAAACCTCAAATGCCTTTTTCATGACTTTTTATATTTTACTGATATTATATTATTATTTCTAGCCTTAAATAATAAAGTATATTAGGACTACAAAATTCAAAACACGAAGATCTTTTTATTCTTTACACTTTTCTCAATTACAACTTTTATCTTCTCAATTACATCTTACGATTTCTTATTTCCAACTTTTATGGTCTAAATTACATCTTACGTTTCTTAATTATAACTTTCACCTTCTTAATTACATCTTACGTTTCTTAATTACAACTTTCAAGTTCTCAATTACATCTTGAAAAGATGTAGAATTATCCTATTTCATAAACCCATCTTATTTCTCTTAAATTACCCAATTGTTTAATCAATAAAACGGTAATTAAAAGTTAAAAAAAACTTCCTGGTAGTAATTTTAGATAAACAAAAATTGTCTTGGAGTTTTCATATTAAATGTATTAAAAACAAGATTTCAAAAATATTTTTAAATCAAATGCATCAATTAGTTAAAACTAATTAAATATATTGATTGCTCATCCTGACATCCAGTGCAATATCTGTTCAACATCCAGTGCAATATCTGTTCAACATCCATTGCAATATCTGTTCGCTTTCTTTATGCTTACTTTCTAACTTGACTTCTTCTGACTTGCACTCTAAAATACTTCGCTCGTCTTTAACTCACTTAATTTTGGTCCGTCACAGCGGGTTACGCCGTTCTTTAGTTCTTTAGCTGAACTCGTCTTTGCGGACCTTGGTATGTGGCCTCTATATGGAAATTAGCTGGAAGAGGATTAACCATAATACCAAAAATATTTTCATACTGTATAAAATAAAAACTTTTCATAACAATGTATAATTAAAAAAAACTATGCATTTGTTTATTTTGCATTCATTTGTTTTTTGTTTGTATTTTATTTTTTAAATTTTTCCATAGAAATATTATTTGCTGAAGTATTTTGCAGAGGTTTTGTGTGTATTTGCTTTTTTGTTTATTATTTATTATGTATTTAAATTTTAAAACATTTCAAAAACCATAAGTGTAACGGTGATAAGACAACTTGTATTCTTTTAGCTCCACCCAATTTTTGTCTTAATTTTCATAAACAGCAAATAAATTACTTTAAAAAAATCTTAAACATTCTCAAATAATCTACAGTGATCCATAAATTGGCCTCAGTGATTCATGAATTGGTCTCAGTGATCCATAAATTGTCTATGTGTTTGATTTTTTTTTTTTTTCTGGGAAATTTAAACGAACATTAAATGCGCACAAATTTTACCCTCATTGAACTCTTTATTGTTTCAACATGGCTTTTTTCCTCTTTAGTAAATATTTTTAAATACGTTTTTAGTTGCAACATTTTTCATTGTTTTATCACATATTATTTTTGTTTTATATTCGATTTTTAGTTATCTATAAAATTAACCAAATATTCTACATCTGTTATTTATATATGTATGAAAATACTTTTAAATTTACCATGTTTTACATCAAATAAAAAAAATTATAAAAAAAATCAAAGTAGTTCAATAGTTTACTTAATCAGAAGTTGCTCAGAGAAACTGTAAATAAAAGCGATGATCCTGTGATGACACATTTTAAGAACAAAGGTTTAACTAGTTAGGATCAATTTTAAAACCGTTTTGTTTTAGGGAACATTTCTTTACAATATTTTAACTCATTTACAACCAGTAGCTATGGATATGTGTTGATAAATGGATATGTGTTGATAAATTCATTTTGGTATAAAGTTAAACTTTTAAAAGTTTAACTTTATACCAAAATGAATTTATCATTTTGGTATAAAGTTAAACTTTTATATATGTATATAAAAAATAACTTTTTTTTTAAAAGTTATTTTTTTTATACATTTTTATACATTTAGTTATATATATAAATATATGTATATATATATATATATATATATATATATATATATATATATATATATATATATATATATATTTATATATATATATATATATATATATATATATATATATATATATATATATATATATATATATATATATATATATATATATATATATATTACAACCGAAGCAAAGTTACTGTGCGGAAAAACAAGTTAGGCAAAGAGCTACTTAGGATGTGTTAGTTGAAACTCTGTACTTCTTACTTACAAAGCAAACCACTTTACTACTACACATAGTAGCATTACTTATCTAAGGTCTTTAACGAGAAAGTTTACGTCGAATTCCTAACCAATGTTGCTTAAATGACCAAAGGCATCAAACTTTAAAAAATTGTGGAATAATGTCCTGCAACCACACAAAACTCAAATACAAATTATCTAAAAATATTAAGTAAACTTTATATAGTCAAATCTCATGCCTACTTGGAACGGGCCATCCTATAAATGAAAACAGTTATTATATGAAAATAATTCCATATTAATTTTAAAAAAATGTATAAACCTCGTAAAACTGAAACTAATAGACTTGTTGAGTTTGAGGTAATAAATAATTAAGAAATAGGGTACAAGTAAATGAGGCGTTATAATTGTCTATTGGTTTCTACTGTGATGAGTCACAAGAGATTCTGTGTAGGAAAACTTGCAAAACTAGATTAAAATATTCAAAATATAATGAATGTAATGAATGGTACAGTTACAATACCTCTTAATCAAAAGCCATCGTGTAAAGTTTCAAAAAAAAAAAAACTCTGAAAATAGAAAACTGGTTTTCACTGAAGTTTGTCTTTGTTAATGACGTAATAATAAAACAATTTTTTAACGTAATAAAAAAGTAAGCATTTTTTGTGTACAGACCTGCCCAAGTAAAAACTTTTTGGCTAGAGTGGCCAACTCATTAGAAAGACTAGCAAATAATATGAAAAAAAAATTGAATTTAGCATTCAGTATGTGTTTCTTTAGTTAAAACATCCTAAAATACAATATCGTGTTGTTTATGAGATGAAACAATCTTTAATTGTACGATCTAAAGAGAATTTTATTTATTTAAATATTTTGAAACTTAAAATTTAAAAATTAATATTTAAATTTCACGTTGGCTTATTTCAGGATTTCAGTAATCTTTCTTTCCGTATGACAAGGACCTTCGTCTTTCATGTAAATTCAATTGCTGTTAGGAAACCATGCAGCCATTTTGGAAAGCAACATTGACCCCAAGACTTCAAAGAACTTGTCTATGTGAAACCTTCCTCGGAGTTTAACCCTAACATTACTCATTTTACGCGATAAAGAAAAAAAAAAATTTTTAATATTTATTTTTCAGTCAGATAACATTCACCTACAAACAAAAAACACAGAAAATTTTAAAATTATAGATATAAATAGACTAGAGCATTAAAATCTAGTAAAACACTTTGTATCAGTTTTTTAACAGATGATTTAAGATGATAAATTGGTTCAGTTTTTTAAAATTTTTACTTAATTTAACTGACTCTCGTTAAATGAAAGATTCAAGGTTGCTCAACCACATGGAAACAAAATTTATTAAAACAATTTCTCTAAACTCTAAACTAGGTTTAGTGTTGGTAGACTAGATAACATTTTTTAAAAAAATGCTGTGTCAACAAAAAACATAAGTTAAAAACGTCAAACATTGGATTATAAATGTCTGTAAGAAATATTTGAAGCAAATTTTTACTGCATAGAATTAAAATTTAGTTCAAGTATTTTTACTAGTAAAGGAGGTTCTGAACTAAAATCTAACTTCAAAAAATTCTTATTATTTTTTTCTTATTATTACTCATTTTACTTAATAAATTAGCTAGATCCAAGCTTCTCTCTTTTTGTAATCTTCTCTCTTTTTGTAATCTTCTCTCTTTTTGTAATCTTCTCTCTTTTTGTAATCTTCTCTCTTTTTATAATCTTCTCTCTTTTTGTAACCTTCTCTCTTTTTGTAATCTTCTCTCTTTTTGTAATCTTCTCTCTTTTTGTAATCTTCTCTCTTTTTGTAATCTTCTCTCTTTTTGTAATCTTCTCTCTTTTTGTAATCTTCTCTCTTTTTGTAATCTTCTCTCTTTTTGTAATCTTCTCTCTTTTGTAATCTTCTCTCTTTTTGTAATCTTCTCTCTTTTTGTAATCTTCTCTCTTTTTGTAATCTTCTCTCTTTTTGTAATCTTCTCTCTTTTTGTAATCTTCTCTCATCTTTTTTGTGCATAAAAAGTAAAACATCTGAAGATTATAAACATTCTTTTTCAATTTAATCTTATTTTATTTTTATTTTTAGCCATATTTACTAAATCTATAAGTATAAATAATTATATTACTAAATATTACTAAAACCTTGGCTTGTAGATAGCAGAATGCCCTAAAACAAGGTTGAAAACACGGAGATTGCATCTTGCAGATCTAGTTAAGACTATTGGGGCATTAAATAGACAGACAAAACGAGAGTTATACTAGGCCTGTAAATCGAGCCGAACGAGCCAAGCTTGCCAGGGCTCGGCTTGGCTCGTTTACATATTAAGAGTGTTCAGGCTCGGCTCGAGCTCGTTTCGAACATGAGATTCTTTGTTCGAGCTCGGCTCGTTAAGGATTAGTATTGTTTGGGCTCGGTTCGTTTTACATGTTGCTCGAGCTCGACTGGTTTAAAACTCGAAATAATTATTGTAACCTGTTAGTTTAAAGCTCGTTTAGTAAAAAAAAATTATTCGTTAAAGGCTCGTCTGTAAATAATGCAAGTCCAAATCAACAAACAACATAAACAATCCTACAGTCTATTAAACATGCAAATAAACAACATAATGAAATAAGATCCCACAAATCTAATAGTTCAAAATAAAAGTTAAATCTAATAGTTCAATGTTCAAACATAATGTAAACTCTCACAAACATAATAATTCCTATTAAACACTGCACTCTAATAGTTCAAATTACATTAATAATTAAATTACATATATTATTATAATATATATATATATATATATATATATATATATATATATATATATATATATATATATATATATATATATATATATATATATATATAAATATATGTATATATATATATATATATATATATATATATATATATATATATAATATATATATATATATATATATATATATATATATATATATATATATATATATATATATATATATATTCGAGCTTTAATCAAGTCTATATGAACGAGCCTATGAAGTTCAAGCTTGGCTCGTTTAATAAAAGAGCCTAATTTTTTGTTCAAGCCCGGCTCGTTTACCATTCGAGCCGAACATGAACGAGCCATTGTCGAGCCGATCACCGAGCCGTTCACGAACACGAGCCAGGATTTACAGCCCTAAGTTATACAGTTGCTAAAAGTGTTGTTATGGATAAAAAAGAATACCATATCCCATAAAATTTGTTTATCAAGGAACATATAATTTACCACAAACTATATATTTTTGGAATCTGTTATGATTGATTTAAATGATAAAGCAAAATAATTTTTTTTTTTTATGACCAGGGATCGCGGCAGCTTTTTTTTGATGTTTTAGAAAGATAATTTTCATACTCTAATTCTTATCTATCTATTATTATCTAATTATTATCTAACAATAGATCGTCGATATTTTATTAGTGATATTTCACAAAGCGTTAAATGATGATAAAAAAAACAAGTCCTTGTGATATTTAACAAAAATTTTAATTAATTTTTCAAAAATTCAATAATAAAATTTTTTTATCTATAATTTTCAATACTAAGAAATTGACTTCATCTATAATTTTCAAAACGTTTTACTAATTTCCAGAAAACGGATTGTTATTTTGCCAAAATTTGTAAAAACATTTTTAAAGCTTTTTTTAAAAAAAATTATAAATATTTTAACTCCAAATACAAACGATAAATTTCTGTCAATAAAACAACATGTAAAACAAAGAACAGCTTTTTTTGCTTTTGTCATCAAACAATCGCTGTTTATCCTCATGCCGCTAAATAAAATCTTGTGAAGATTAACTTTTAAAACATGAAACAAAATTGTTACGTGTTTTAGGTATAACATAATTTTAGCAGCTGTTTGTCAATTGAATTTTAATTAAAATATTAAAACTTAGAGAAACTCTGTGTTTTTTCTAATAGGAAATTTTTTAAATATTTTGTAAGTATTCTTAAATTAAAAAGTTACTTTAGAGTGAACTCCGAATTTACGTAGTGCCGAGTAAAACTGCCAGTTAACTCCTGCACAGCGTTGGCTTTTGGTTCATTTTTTTTTGTAGGAATATATAATATCTTAAAATTCTATTAGTGGTTCAAGTAGTCATATATGAATGAATATAAACATTTGTTTGACTGCTTATTTTTATCTTTACTGGCTACAGCACCAAACACACAAAAACCCTACATAGGTTTTAACAAAAAATGTTAATTAACAAGAAAAAAAAGTTAAATAGGATTCGAAAATATTCTTCACAACACAATGATAAATTTTCAAGGAATTTTTAGCAATCAATTGATAAGTGTTTTAAAGTTATTTTGGAAATCTGCACAACTTAGGCTTTCCTGTATCTAGGACCACTCTCCTTTTTTTTAAAGTATTTTTTTTAACTTGCATAACTCAGTCAGCACAATAACTTTAGTATCATCACAATTTACAATATTGTATTCCCAAAATTCCGTTTCTACTAACGTTTAACCATTAAACTAGAAATTGAAACATTTTACCAAGTTAGTGTTATTGAAAAAGTTTGGTGTATTTGCACTCTCTTACAGGAAGCAGTTAACTTGGAATGGTTGCGTATCTTGTTTATGCTTAGAAACTTTAAATGTAGCTGAATTGTAAAACATTTATTTTATATAGTTATTTTTATTATTAATTTAGTTAAAAATATTCTAAATAATCTTTGTATTTGTTATAAAACTAACTCTTCTGTTTGACTAAAAGTTGTATTCAAAGTAATTTTTCTAACATTTATACGAAATAATTAACATAACGATATGATGGGTTTTCACCATTGTTGTTTTAACATTTTATAATAATTTTTTTTAAGTTTTTAAACAATCAATTCTCAATTCATTTTGATAAATTTAATTGAAATTTAGTTTCAATGTATTTTAAAACTAAAAAAATATATAAGCTTACCAAATCAAGTAACTTGAAATGTGCCACTCTTAGTAAAACATACATGTAACCATTGCAGGTACCATTTTTCTGAACGTTTTAATTATGGCTTTAAAATAAAAAAGTAATAAATAATGAACCAGAGTGTATAAGTCTATAAATAATACAAAATTATCTAAATTGATTAATGCATAAATACATAGACATAAGTAAATGTATTTATTTTTGAATTACAATAGAATGTTTGCAAATTTATTTTATGTCTTAAACATTCTAATCAAACATTCTAAACATTCTACCTTTGCATTTATAAAGTTTTTCAACAACAAAAAAAAGTTATTTATTATATTTATTATTATCTAAATTTTATGAATACTTAAAAGTTGCACTCAAATAATTTTTTTTTAAATTCAGCAAGTTTTAATGCTTTTGGATGTAAGACTCCCAAAGTTTTAATTCTCTTGGGTTTGAATTTTTAAGACATTACCAATATCTTTTCAGATCAAATTAATTTAAAGTCATAAAAAAAAACTTTATATTGCAACAGGGAAAGGTTTTGGTATGGAATGCATAGAGAATGCGCAATGAAACACATTCTCTTTGCATTCCACATGGTAGAAAGAAAAAACGACTTAGAAAAAGATCTGAAACTAGATTGTAATACAGAAATACTATACACTGTAATACACAAAGGTATTAAAAACCAAGAGAACTAAAAGATGAATAATGAGGTAAAACACTTGTTTTTCATTTTGATGGCCATGTGGGGGATGTAGTTAGCAGTATTAAAGAGGAATTAAAACAAAAAATTACACATGACAGAATCGCTGTTTGTTTATTTCTCTTAAGACTCTCAAAGTTTTAATAAAGACATAACAACAGTTGTTGTTACAAACAATATAAAAGTAGACTTTTATTCTAAACTTAAAAATTAGTTTGTAGAAGATTTTTTTAATTATATTTAAAATTTATTTAATTATATTTAAAATTAAATAATGCTAGTAAGGTGTGTTCCCAAACTAAAAATATTATATTGATGGTACCTTTAACATTTTTTTTTTTTTTTTGAACTCAAATATATTTTTGTGTCTTGATTTTAATAATCCTAGTCCTAATTTTTGGTGCGTTGACTTTAACAACTTTGGTCAATAACTCTTGTTTATCACATAAATGAAAAGTATTATTTTATTAATATAAATTTTAGAAAAGATTGAGATAAATGCACTTGTTAACTTTTTGAATTTACTTGATATGTCTTTGTTTGATATGTGTTGTTATTATTTTTTATTTGATCCTTAGACTTTTGTTTCGTCTTTTGAAGTTTAATATTAAAAAAAAGGAAATTTAACTATTTAATTTTAATTTATTGAAAAACCATGAATTTAAATTAAATTCATGATTTTTCAATAAATAAGAATTAAATATTTCCATGTTTTTAGAAGAATATGTTTAAGCCGATAGCGTTTTTTGTTATTTTTAATAATATATGTTTTATTTATTTTACATTTGTTTATTTTATATAGTTAACGAAATTTTATACTTTTAAATTAAACTTTATATTTACGGAATTTATCAAGGATAAATTTTAGAAAAGATTGAGAAAGAGCATTTATCTCAATCTTTTCTAACTTTATATTTACGGAATTTATCTTTTTTTTTTCCTGTTTTAATATAACATAAGAATTTTACAACTTTGTACTTCATAAAAAAAAGTAAGTAAAACAGATAGGGGCTCAAAGAAGATGAGGATGACTGTACGTCATCGCAATCTTTTCATAGAGCCCCTTTAACAAAATTTCAATAAGTTAATAATTAATAAATTTCTTCTCACCCCTGCTACCAATATATCTTGTTAGTAACTTACTTAGTATATATTTATACAGCAAAAAAAAAGTCCATATTTTGACATAGTCTTTATTTTGGTGTGCTGATTGCAATAACTCTAGTCCTTATTTTTGTGCGTTGATTTAAAAAACTGCAGTTCTCATTTTAATATACTGATTTAAATAATCCTTGTCCCTAGTCCTCGTATTTTTGAATTATAGCAATTAATGGCTAGCTTACATAATTCATTAAACTTAAAGCAATATAAAAAAAAAAAAACTTTTTTTTCTTGGAAATATTTCTAAGAAACGGTCTTGTATATATTCGTAACGGTCGTTACGAAAAAAAATTATAAAATAAGCATGCTGTAGAAATAATAGTCGAATATAAAACTTAACAATGCAACTTGATAATGGATTCATAAACAACATTTTGCAAGTCTCTTTTCAATTATCATTTGTCTTTTAACTCCTGAGACTTTTGCGAAAAATGGAGTAAAAAGTACCATCTTAGATGGTGGAGTGTTGGTGGAGTGTTGGTGGAGTGTTGGTGGAGTGTTGGTGGAGTGTTGGTGGAGTGTTGGTGGAGTGTTGGTGGAGTGTTGTTCTGTGTCACTAAGTTAAAAATTCTAAAAGAGACTTTTAAGAAATAACCACCTTCTTTCAATCCAACTTTAGGAATATATTGTGATTCCTGTGTTCCTCATCTTATTTTTAGTTTTTCTTAGTACATCCAAGTCTTTGCAGAATACTAAAAGATTTGACTCTGAGGTGTTGCTTTTTGTTGTATCAAAAATTTCTGAAATAACAGACAAATCAGAAAAATGCTTTTCTCGTAAATCAGACTATTTTTGAAAGTTTTCCTAGATTAGGTTGATGCAAGTTTGTTTACACCGTGGTTTGACAATCTAGTCTGGCGAAGTCTGGCGAGGTTTGGCTTTAAATAACGATGTGATTTTGAGTAGTTAATGCACCCTATATATATATATATATATATATATATATATATATATATATATATATATATATAATATATATATATATATATATATATATATATATATATATATATATATAGTTTGGTCCACATATCAGTAGTAAAATTTATAAAATCTGCTCTGTTTATAAAAAATTTTACTTTATTCGTTACTGTTGAGTGAATTGATGATAACACCTTCTTTGTAAAGTAGGAAAAACGTTATTCACAAGCCTGTTAAAACCTGTTAATGTCTTTATTAAAATGGCTGATTATGCGAAATCATTTCTCTAATTATATTATGAGTTAGAGAAGACCGGGGCTAGTTGCCTCTGGTTATTATCTTATATTGTACATTTATTTCTATATTATCATTCTTTTACTATTTAAAAGACTTCAAATTTACTAATTCAGTTGCTGATAATATTAATTACCAATTTTTTATAACGTCTGATACCATGTTGCATGTCGAATTTTTGTTTATCCAAACTAAACTTTAATTAATTTTTGCTTGTGACTTTCCTTTACTAAATTTTTTATTTTAATGAAACTCCTAATTAAAAAAATGTAAAAAATGCATAAAAAATCAAACGTCTCAACTGGTGTCTATCAGGTAAAAAAGATGGTGTCAGATGAATCAAAAAGATATCTAATATCTGATCTTCCAGAAAACCTCTTTTAGATGTCTCATTTTTATCTTATACGTTTTAAGATTTGCATAAAAATTAGACGTCTTTTAGACGTCTCATCTGCGTCTAACAGATGTCTGAAAAAATAAAAATGTGATTGTCTGAAAGGCGTCTTTTAGATGTCTAAATTTTATCTTAGGAGTCTCAAGACAACTAAGACACTAATAAGACGTTTTAATAGATGTCAATGTGATGTACCCGCTAGACGTGCCCACTGGGGTGCAACACTTAAGGCATTTTAGCTAAGCTTTCAAAGAATACAGTAAACTTTTAATTTTACAAGAACAAAATAATGTGCTTAAACGAAAACTTGTTCGAAATATTTCAACCCGCTGCACTTTGCGTCACAAAGCGGAAATAGGATTTTATTTACATTTCTTAAATACTTTTTTTTTTAGCGGAATTAAGTTAGTAGTTCCTGATTAAAAAAAGATTATTTAAATTTTTTTTTAACACTTCTTTTTACAGAGGGGGAATTTTAATATTAAAAAACATATGCATCTTATAAATTTTTGAACACCTCATATCATTATAATGCAAAAGTTTGATAAAAAAAATATTTTGCACTCTATTAATATATTTGTAAGTTAATGACATGTTAAATTAATTAATTTAATATATCATTAAGTTAAAAATATATAAGTATAATGCAAAATTTTGATTTTTATCATGAGCTCTTCAAAAATTTATAAAAAAACGTGTTTCTTTAACTCTAAAATTTTCCAATGCAAAAAGAAGTGTTAAATTTAAAAAAAAAAAAAAATTAAAAACCAAGAAAGTCAAAAAAAGTTATTGCATAATAGTTTTTTCTTGTTTTATTCAGTCTGCGAATATTAATGATTTAAATCGTGCTGCTGCAGAGAAAGCCAGTATTTTATTTGATTCAAATTTTATGCAACAAATTGACTTTTTATAAGTAAAAAAAATATATATTAAAAGATACATCGATTCATTTTTACAGGTGTTAACTGTGTAGAGTTCTGTATAGAGAACCGTAAAAAACTCTGGTTTTCTAAATATTTGAATATTTTTAAATGTACGCAAAAAGAAATATATGGTGTCATGTGTAAAAATAATTTCAAAACATTTAACTGATCTCGGATTTTCAACCTAATTGCTTTTTAGGTAGGAGTGCAAAAGAAACCTCTATCCATATATGCAATTAAAAGTAGTAAGCTTCCAGGATTAGATGCCAACAGATGGATACTCATTAGAAAAATATAAGTTTAGTTAAAAAAATTCATCAAAGTCTTTAAAAAAAAAAACTAAAAAATATTCAAAAAATGATTAAAAATATGAAGGCTAACGAAAATAGTGACAAACTCCATAGATAGTAAATAGTTGTAACTGTTTAAAACTTATAAAGCAACAAGTAATTGGTCAACCACCAACTTTAATTTCGAATAATTAAAAAGATAGAAATTTAATTAACACGACCAATGAAATTGAGTTTTTATTGAAATTGAGCAAAGAAAATTATTTTAACAAAAAAGAAATCCTTTGAAATGGTGGCAATCACACAAAATTCAATTTTTTTTAGCAGAGCTAGAAGAATCTAAATGTACCACCTTCTACAGGTGAAGAGAGAAAAACTCTTTAAAATTGGAAAACACGTTCTCACTTTAAAAAGAAGTTGTTTAACGTCAGGTCATGGCAAAATGGTAATGTTTATTAACTATTACACGAGAAAAATTTTTTTAATTGATTGATTTTACGTGGCGTATGGTGTACTTGCTTGGCAAATTATCTTTAAATCATGTATTGGTATGTAGTATTTATCTTTTTTGGTACTGGTAATATCGATTTCAATACTCCAAAGCACCAGGGTGGCGGAAGCATTTTTTAGTCTTCAAGATATCTAATTTCCAGAAATAGAGCAAACTTCAAACATTTATATGTTTACGCTTATGTCAAATAAAGATGCTTTGCAAAAAACTGCGATGATTGGAGCCTGGGAACAAAAAACCCCTAAAATCTTAGCCCCCCCAGCTCCAAATGTGAGAGCAACAAGTTGATGAAATATTTTCTGAACTATTTTCAACTAACGGGTGATGCGGAAGTTATCGGACAAAATAAAAACGTCAATAACTTATTTATAAATAAAAAAACAAACTACTATTATATCTTTTTTAAATAAAGCATTTATCTTTTAATAAAAATATATTATTTTTTATATGAAAAAACACCACCATCTGCAATTGATCTCAATTTTGCTCTGACGCCTTTCATATGCGACTGTAAAAAGTTTAAATCAATTTCTTGTAGTTTTAGTTTAATGCGATCAATCAAAACTTGCTCTGTTGAAGCTTGCCAATCTCCCTCGTAAACCTTTTGTGCCAAATATCCCCCAAAATTTTCAATT
>NC_088924.1:15547500-15585000 GCF_038396675.1 Hydra vulgaris | reverse complement strand
TCCTTTACCGTAAACTTGTTATTCAATTTGCTCTATGCGTTCTCATCTCCCTTTGATGAAATCTCCTCGGAATCAATAGTGACAAGCAATTTGGATTTTTTTGTACGTGACTTATAAAATCGTATAGATTCTTTACCCCGAATGCTTGTTTTTTTCAGTAGTAGAGTCACTTTTATTTTAGAGCATTAAGATGGAATATAGTACTTGAATATATTTTATATATAATACTTGAATATATTTTATATATAATACTTGAATATATTTTATATATATTACTTGAATATATTTCTGAAAGGCAATAATATAAAAAATAAGTGGTTTGTATTTTTATATTATTCGACTGTCATCTGGCGAATAAAGATTCATATATAAATATTTGCGTTGCTCTAATATTAGCGAAAACTCCAGAAACTTCTCAAAAGTTTCAGATACTCCTAAAAACATACAGAACAGTCCAGAAAATTCAAGGCTTCAGGACGTCATAATGCTACATCCTGAAAAAACTGCTTATATACCATCTTAAAACATTTAGTGCTGTGGGTGACCCTTTTTGAAAATTGATTAGAATAAACATTTTTATTACTTTTGAGCAAAAGCTTATCAATTTATAACACAGGAAATTAATTATTTTACAAAAACTTCAAAAAAAGTCATAACCCTAATATATATATATATATATATATATATATATATATATATATATATATATATATATATATATATATATATATATATATATATATATAATAATAATAATAATAATAATAATAATAATAGCAATAATAATAATAATAATTATTCAAGACCGTTAGATCTTTTTGGAGCACTTTAATAACTAAAATAAAATGTACATGCATATATATAATATTTTACATTACATACATATATATATATATATATATATATATATATATATATATATATATATATATATATATATATATATATTATATATATATATATATATATATATATATATATATATATATATATATATATATATGTATATATATATATATATATAATATTTACATACATATATATAATATTTTATGTTGTATATTTCAATTTAAACTTTTTTAATTTCATAACTTATTTACATTTAAACTTTTAGATTAACTTACCATATAAAACTTTTTAATCGATGGTTTTTTTTAGTTAAATTTCTTTATAAAAGAAAAAAAAATCAAAAAAGTTCGTCAAAAATAAACAGTATTGCAGACATGTAAATTGAATATTTATCAACCGTGTTTTTCTTTTCTTTGTATAAAACTTTTTATACTTACATTATAGTAAATTACTGTGTCAAAATTTACTTGAAGAAAACACTCTCCGTTGGAAAAAGAACCTTATAAAATGATAATAGAACCATGTAAAAATAATTTTATAATCTATTTATATTCTGGGAAAGCACATAATATAAAAATAAATATAAAAAAACCTCAATATATTTTTTTCAAAGCAATGTATGAATAGTGAAATGCAGTTTTTGAATGATAATATGATGTTAAATACCATGTGAATATAAAATACTGTTGAATATATATTGAATGTACTCTGGCCTAACAATCATAACAATAAATATCCAAATATTGAGCATAAAAAAAGTCTAAAAACATCCTGATATTATAATTATACCAAAATACTTTATTTCTCTTTCGCCCCCTATCTTTCGTTTTTATGTATTTGATCCAAGATTTGACTTTAATTATAACGTCATCAGCCTAATTAGCATTTTTACGTCACAGTGTGAAAAAAAAAAATCTAAAAAAAATAAAAATACGGTGAATACTATTTTCATATAAGATCATTCTTAAACGAATATAAATAAAAACCACTAATTGATTTTAATAACCCTCTGGTAAAAATTTGTGTGATGATGACTTTTCTTTTGAGATAGCGGAAAGATTTTATGGAATGATTACTAACGTTACTAGCATTGAATTATATTTAGCGTTATTATAAAAAAAAAATAATAATCGTGAAGAAAAAGTTACTGATAAACTTGATCCAATCTTTTTATTCATTTGTTAATATATATTTGCATATATTTAGTTTAAATGCCGTTTTAATAAATATTTTCAAAACAATAAACAGATTATGTAATCAGATCGATCCAATAACCAAAGATTTAAAAATGAAAAAAACAAATAAAAAAACTTGTTCAAAAAAAAAGGTGTTTTACAGAAAGATCAACATTTTCAAAAACTTTCATTTTTTTACATTCAACATTCGTCGATTTTATATATACTTATTTTTATTAGGCACAATTGTCGGGCACAACGTCTGTTTCTGCTTGATTTTATTAACTGAAATCACTTTGTGCCTAAGGATAAGTGCTTTTACAAGTTTTTATGACAAGATTTTAATGAAGATTGACATGCTTAACATTCAAACGTGGAACAAATACAAAAACTCATGCTTACGTCAAATAAGAATGATTTCCGAAAAATTCCGGCGATTGGAGCATAATAACAAATATACTTTAAAACTTGCTCCCCTTTTACCCAAATGGTAAAGGCAATGTAATTATTATAATGTCAGCAATACATTGCCATTTTGATGCTCAAAAAACTTTTTTCAGGTAGAAAAAAGTTTCTAAACTTTTAACATTTAATTTATGACCATTAAACTATTAATATAGAACCAAACAAACGAAAAAAGTATAAGAGCTTTAAATATTTTTATCAAAAAAAATTTCAAATATTTTAAATTTTGGGATATTTTTGTTTTTGAGAAGTGCTTTTCAAAGTTGTTATTTCAAGACTGTAATTACAAAATTACTTTTATTTTTGTTAAAATTAAAATATCAAAAAACAACATTAAAATTCAACAAACAAATTTTAATTAAATTAAAATCAAAATTGCTTTTACAAGTTGTTGTTGCGACATACCTAACGTTCAGATGTGAAACAAATACCAAACTTATCTTCATGCTTACGTCAAATAAAGAGAGGTAATGCAAAAAAAATCCCGGTAATTTCCCCCTACCCCAAATGTAACGGCAATTAGTTGATAAAATTTTTTATCGGCAAATGCTTTAGCGACAAATTGTACAAATATATTTAATTTTTGGGATATTCTATGTATGTTCATTTGGATGCCACTTTTACTGTATAAGTAATAGTAGAAAAAACTACAATAGACAAAAGCATTTTTTTTAATTTCTAACTTTTCTTTTTTAGAAACATTTTAAAACGAATTAAGATATTTTATTATATTTTATTGAACTTTTATAAATGCGAGTAAATTTGTTTTTTTAAATTAATTTCGTCTCCTTAAGGTTTTATGAATTTTAATTAGATTTAACTTTTCCAGGAGGCAACTACAAACAAGGAAGCTACTCGCTCTCTTTTTTTCTTTAATTTTATTTACAACTTACTTTCAACCCTAAACTTAACAAACACAAACCTTGTTAAAAAGGCGGGAAAAATATAAATTTTATCTTTTGTGCTGAAAAACAAGTTAAACGGTATACTTTCAGAGGTGGTAAGATTTTAAGAATTATAAGATTTTAAGTCTCTAGGTTGTGAGCCAAGTATATACCACTAATTTACTACAGCATACCATATCTAGAAATAATAAAAATTTTTGAGAAAATACTTAGAAAAAATTTAAAAAAATTGAGAAAATACTTATACGATCTTATATGATAATATTTATTAAATGCAAAGAAAAATATACTCATACTAAAAATTAAAGCATTTGTATTGGTAAATTTTTTATAAGAATTATTATATAAGCAAACAAATTTATTGTAAAAAATTACGTTTAGAATATATATATATATATATATATATATATATATATATATATATATATATATATATATATATATATATATATATATATATATATATATATATATATATATATATATATATATATATATATATATATATATATATATATATATATATATAAATGTTCATATATGCAACTGATTATTTAATCTTGTAATTGGCAAGCTTGTATTAGAATTTTATACACTAATTCAGTGAATTAACGCTTACTTAGTTTTGATAAGTTTTTATTATGTAACTTATTTGAACAGAAAGATTTTTTGATGTTTTTGGTAGCTACTGGTACATCATAAATTGTTACGCACAATTTGCTGCTTTAATACGTTTTTAATACGCCTAATATTGATCAAGTCAAATTATAAAGTACTTCAATATTATTTCCAATAATTTAGGCCTTTGTTCTACAAATATAACACAAAGTCAATCTGCCAAGTTATTACACGGCTAAATGAAACTTTGAAACTATCAGAGGTTTATTATTTAAATTCAAACTTTGAAACTATCAGAAGTTCATTATTTTTATTGAAACTGTCAAAAAGAACTATCCTCCATTATTCTGCGAAGGAAGATTTATGCCTTTTTAACTGCTTATTATGAGTCATAATTTAAGACCTAAGAAAAAAGTGACTTGATGTAACTTTATACACCAAGGCATTAATATTTTTTGCACATTAGAGTACGTCAAACTATTTTTATGTTCTGCTTTTTTTTTTTAAAAATAGATGATTAATTTTGTACATTCTTGTTCAGTTTTGTTTTTTGAAATGTTTGTTGAATGGTCTTAATAAGTTGAGTTTTGGAATTAAACTTTTAATGTAAACAATTTTTGCTTAAAATAGGTTTATTAATTCTTTAAAACAGTTTAAAGCAAGCTTTTGCAGCGTCATTGCTAAGGTAACGAGAAGGTTTAAGTTAAATAATAAACTAAATAAAACAACAATATTCAATCCGTCAAATAAAAATATTTAATTCATTCTGTTAATTAAATTTCATTTAAAAGTTAACACAGTATTGTTAGTGATTTATCACGTTGCAGTAAATGCATTATTTGGCAGCATGATATTGTGTACATTATTGCAAGTTTAAGTGTGAAAAAAACATAAATAATAGTTTAAGGTAACTAATAGTTACAAATAGTATTACTAATTGATATATAATAAATAAATCAACAATAATATGTAGTTTGTATTATATTAATATCGATTGATTATGTGTGAGTGCTATACAGTATACTGTATAAATGAATGCATATTTTGAAAGTTATAAACTATATATAGATATATATAAACTAAATTATATATATATATATATATATATATATATATATATATATATATATATATATATATATATATATATATATATATATATATGTATATATATATATATATATATACACACACACACACACACACACACACACACACACACACACACACACACATATATAATTTGATAAATGCTATATTCATGTACTATGCACAATTTTTATATTATCAAACCCAAGCACGTAATAAAGTGGTTTTTCATATTATTAAGATAAAAATAAAAATAATAGTTTCTAAAGAAAATATTTTGCAGGGCTCCCCTGTACATTTTAGGCTCTCCCTTGTTAAATCCGGGCTTGCATAATCAGATCTTAAAACCGTTACGTTTTGCGCGCATATCCGTTAATGTCTGGGTTATGAAATCTTTCAACGTTGATTTTTTATTTTTATTCAACTTCAATATAAAGATTTTAAAGTACGTAGTACTTATTAGCACTTAAAACTTATTAGGTGGAGTTTAATATTGGTGTTAGTGGGTGTTATGAGGTGTTGTTAATTGGCGTTAAATATTGGCCTCAGTCTTAGTCTCTAAAATTTTAGGTTTAGAACCTTCTCAGACCTTTTTAAAAATTCAGATTTGCAATAAATCCAGACTAAGTCTATGGTTGACATAAAAAGTGTTTATAAAAAAATATTGGTATTTTATCATTTATAATTGTTAGTGTCAAGTATTTAATTGTAGTATAATTGGTATTGTCGCGTAATTATTTGTAGTATAATACAAAAATTAGTTTAAGTAACGAGTAGCGTTGCAACTATACTTTAGCAAAATTTGATTCACCCTTTATATAGATCATAAAGATTTAATGTTATTTGTAACTTTATTTGCATTAAATCTATAAATAATTTGTTATCTGACTTTGTGTGCGTTTCCACTTCCTGTTTTTACGGCATATTGAAATATACTTTAAGTAATAAATAACGGTTAGAGGTCATTAAAAAGTGTCATCAACTATGAAATTTTTGCAAATTGAATAAGAAAAAAAGGTTTTACTTGATGTTGGAGTAGTCAACTCTGCTCAGCAGCGAACATATTAGTTATAATAAGTTAGTTTGCCAGATTTAAATCAAGCCAAAAGAGAGCAAACCAAATCGGAATCGAAAAACAGCATTGAAAAACAGCATTGAAAAACATTAATTGATTGTTTAAAAATTTGTAGAGTACGGTAAGTATTTTGTGTACTGTTAAGCATATTTTCCAATTGTGGGTTTATAATCCGCAAATATTAAAAAAATCTCTTAAACAACAAAACCACTATAATTTAATATCGTTATTTAAATGTTTAATTAAACGTTGTTTTAAATCACTTGAACGAACTGTTTTAAACCGCCTAAAGTTAAAGTTTGTTTGTTAAATAAAGGGAATTAGCATACAAATCATAAATTATTATTGCTTTTAGTTTGTTTTAAGGATCTGCTACAGTTTTTAAGAAATGGAAAAAACAAAATTCTTTTTGTTTTTACATTTATTTATTTTATTTCATTTATTTATCAAATGAAAACTTTTTATTTTGACAAAAAAGCTTAAAGATCATTTGGAAAACAGATCATTTGAATATAAGATCATTTGAATATAAGATCATTTGGATATAAAATCATTTATATCCAAATGATAATCTGGACATAGGATCATCTAGAAATAGGATCATCTAGATATGGAATCATCTGATATAGGATCTTTTAGATATAGGATCATCTGGATATATAGATGATATATAGATTAATATAAGATCATTTGGATATAAAATCATTTATATCCAAATGATAATCTGGACATAGGATCATCTGGATATGGAATCATCTGGATACAGGATCTTTTAGATATAGGATCATCTGGATATATAGTAAGCGATCGGGGCAATGCTCTGATCATAAATCCGGCTCCGGTCATTGCTATGTGTTATCAAACCTAGCCCCGGCCCTGGCCCCGGTCGCTTACTATCTGGATATGGTATTATCTGGATATAGGATCATGTGAATATAGTCTCGTTATGATCTGGGTTATAAACTTAGTATTGTCATTTAGAAAATTTAGAAATACACAGAACGTAGTAAAACTTATAGAGGAACTAAGCTAAAGAACTCTTATTTGAAAGACAATTTAAATATGGTCAAATCATTAAATTAATTTCAGTTTCAAACAAAAAGTTTTAAAAATTACAAAATGATTTTAATTTATAATTTTATAACTTTAATTTAAAAAAAGTTTGAAGTTTTCTTTTTTGACTTTTATATATTATATATATATATATATATATATATATATATATATATATATATATATATATATATATATATATATATATATATATATATATATATATATATATATATATATATATATATATATATATATATATATATATATATATGTATGTATGTATGTATAATAATAAATTAAAATGAAGCTTACTTTTCCTAAAAGAACAAATATCTTCAAAACTGAGTGAAAAGATTATTTAAAAATGCATTTTTATACCAGTAAAAAGTTCGACAGATAAATTTTAACTATTTGTCAATTACTTTATTATTGTAGTTAAAAAATAGATGTTAGATATAACAGAAAATGATTGTTATACTTAAAAGAAAAATTATATAAAATTTATACAGAAAATGATGCTTGTAGACTTAATTAAAAGTTAAATTAAACAAATTAGTATTTATTGAAAAGCTCTCCATTATTCATTAAAAGCTCATAATTAATCATTAAAAAAATGTAAAATTCTAAAAAAGAAATATGAATTTAAAAAAATTAGCAATTAACATTCTTTCATAAAAACAGCATTAAAGTAATTTGAAAATCATCTTGCACTTACTATCAACTATTATTTATTTATACAACATAATATTATATAACAAAAAAAAAAAATTGCAATGAAATTATTTTTTAAGCTATGTTGTTAAAAATTATAGAAATATTATATATAACTATTATAAAAGTTATAATAAAACATAATGATAATAAAAATAATAAAAATTTAAAAAAATATATACTTATCATAAAAATAACTAATTTTTAACGCAATAATTTATTTAATAAATGTGCACATTTTTTATTTTATACAAGAAAGTAAAGTTAGCTTTTTGAGAAAGATTCTTTAAAATCATATACATAGTTGGCTTATCACATCACATCATTAAGTAAAGTACATAGAACAACCCAATCATTGACTGGTAGACATGCAACCTTTCTTTTAATATCTACCTTATTTACAGTTTTTCTTTTGCCAATGTTAGACTTACATAAAAAATAAATTCCAACATCTTTGAATCAAATGGATCAGGAAAGTAATTTCTTAACAGACTATTGTGGAACATTTTACAAATAAAAGTAGTCATATCTAAAATACTTGTAATAAAATTTTTTTCCGGAATGGAGAAGAAAACAATTGTCTTTTTCATTTGTAGAAATTTTGGTCTTGATATCCTTTGAAAAGTTTATTGAATTATTTATTTCAAACTCATGAATACGTTTCACAACTTGAGATATAGGATTATTTGCTTGACGTATACAACTTTTTAACGAATTTAAATAATTTTCAAAAAGAAAGCAAGAAATTTGATCTAAATTACATCCAAGGTTTGAAACATCGTTATGCAAGTGAATAAGACAGCGTACATTATATGAACAAAAAGAATCGCTATACAACTCCCTACTACTTGCAACAAAATAGACCAGTAATTTATGAGCATATTCCAAATGGTCTTTTCTGTAATCTTGATTTTTCTCAAGCATAATTCTTATTGCAACAGATAAAGATAAAAAATTAATATAAAATGGTGAACTAACAGTTCCTTTAAGGGCTATTATTCCAGTATATGTCAAGAACTGTCTGAACTCAGTTGCCTTCCATCTTCATAGATCGCTTAGCCCACGTGGCTGGCGTGCAAATTCTGAAGGCATTTTTCCATAATGCAATAAAGTAGTGTCAGAGACTACATTTAACTGATTAGATGATATGCGACAACAACAAGGGCCTTCTTTTAAGTATAGAAGCAATCTTTTAACAACTCCTAAGCAAACTAAATGCATATAATCCAAACAAAAATCTTTGATGCATTGAACACTGGAGTGGATGAAAGGACTAACAAGTAACTGATGTCCTGTATAAGCTATCTGTTTAAAATCCTGGTCTATCCTTGGTTTGCAATCAAGATCATGAAAAACTATTCGATTTTCTACATTTACTCCATGAACTTTACATCTTTCACATGCATCATAACCAGTATGACCCTTAATTCCCTTTAAAAGAAATTAAAACTCTTTGAAAACTCTTCTAACTTACTTTTTATTGAACTTTTTAAACCTATGTAAAAATAATCACCACCACATTTTTGTTTTAGAGGAACTTTTCTTGGTGTGCTTAATAAGGTTCTTGAATCTTTAGGCAATTCTTTGTGACCATGATTTCTTAATATTAGCAAGATATGATTTGTTGCTGCCATTGTAAGGTGATGTTCACATGCCCAAGATGAATGTTCAGAGGCCAAGTTATTTTTATTGTCAACATCATCGTTTTCTGAGATATAAATGCTATTTACATCGCTAAAAATGGAAGATGAGGGTAAAACCTCGCCATTTAAATCCAGTCTTCCTTTAACTATTTCAACTTCTTCTTCAACTATTTCAACTGCTTCTTTATCGGATGGTGAATCCAATAAAATGGTCTCTTCACAAGAGTCGTGACAGTAATTAAGAACTTCCAACTGGGTTTCATAGTTTCTTCGCCAGAGTCTTAAATAGTTTGCGTTAGACATTTCAGATATAAATTTTTATTATCTAAATAGATCATTATTAAAATAAACATTAAACTTATATAAGACTTATTTAACTCAATTAAGTTAATTAATAATAACTAGGTTAATCAAGTTTTAAAATACTCCGAAAAATGTAAAAAATTAGAAAATGACTTAAAACGATAAATAACCCCCAAAAAAACGAAAATTAAATAACAACCAGCTCGAGCGGACATTTTTAATTAACTGAGTAATAAATGTGAGTAAAAATGAGTAAAGTATGTGTAAATTTAAGTAAAAAATAGTAAATTACACGTAAGTGTAAAAAATGAGTAAAAAATGTGTAAATTTATACGTAACGTTACGTATAAATTTACACATTTTTTACTCATTTTTTGTGTATACACATTTTAAAAGACGTCTCAAAGACGTCACTAGGACGTCTTAACAAAGAGGTCCTGTGAGGACGTCATAATTTGGTCGGAGACGTCGCGACCTAATTAAGACGTCCATAGGACGTCTCTTTGACGTCTGTGCACGCTGGGAAGGCAGCTTAAAAGGCAGAGTCGAAAATGGTCTCAAGGTTGAAGACGAAGCTTTTTACAATTTTATTTTCTTTAATGTTTTTAAATTGGCATATCTCTAACTTCTTTAGTTTATATTGATTTAATGTTATACGTATTTTTTTATATTGTAAATTATTTTTATAGTTTATTTATTTTTTTTTTTTTTTTATTTCTTTGTATATTGTATTTCTTTATATAGTATTTTTTTATATGGTTTTCTTTTTTATAGTTATATAATTTTATTTATTATCTTTTTGTAAGCGGCGTTGTTGTTGTTGGTTTTGTTGTTGTTGTTGTTGTTGCTATTGTTGTTGTTGTTGTTGTTGTTGTTGTTGTTGTTGTTGTTGTTGTTGTTGTTGTTGTTGTTGTTGTTGTTGTTGTTGTTGTTGTTGTTGGCCTAAGCAAAAAAACAATCCTGCTGTCGGTAACGTTTGAGTCATTTTATGTAGGTAAAAAAAAAGTAAACTTTTTAATCGAATATTAAAGTAAATTAAAAACCAAATATTAAAAAATAATTAATAAGATCAAATGCTTATGGACTATTTTTTTAACAAGAGTTTAGGTGTTTAAGAATAAAGTAAACTATTTCTTTTTTTAAAGAGAAAATTAAAAAATATAATATGGAACGTTTTTGTTTTTGTGCATAAAATGCAACTCAACTGTTAACTAACCAAAGTTTGTTTTCTTTTATTGTTATTTATTGCAATTATGTATTTCACCATAAAGAAAAGTATACAAAATTAGTTATTATAAAATGTAAATGTAAAAAAATGTAAAACGGCAGGGGTAAGAAGACAAATTCAGTCTTATCGCCAGGTCTTGTTCTTTATTACTATCTTTTGGGGTTTTTTTTGTTTTTGTTTTTGTTTCTTTGTTATTGTCTTTTCTTTAGGTGCCCGAAAAGGTCTTTACGGTCTTATCACAGAGCACCGCGGATGAGCATTTAATTGGAAGTTCACGCCTTCTTCCTAACTGATGCACAGTGGTTTAGAAACACTTGAAATTTGGCCAAAATATAGTTTTTTGAGTAGCGAAATTTAAACAACGTTATTAGCTAACTATTTTCTACAGTTTCTGATATTTTACCATTATTAAAACTTAATTTTTTCTCTAAATACAAAACCTTTCATTTTAATTTTCGCTGAATACAAAGATAATGGATAAATTTATCTTAATTTATAAAAAAATGTAAATATTTATTGATACATATTTACATTTTTTAAATAGACATATCTCTAATTTAATATATATATATATATATATATATATATATATATATATATATATATATATATATATATATATATATATATATATATATATATATATATATATATATATATATATATATATATATATATATATATATATATATATGATATATATATATATAGATATATATATATATATATATATATATATTGTTCAGAAACGTCGGGAAAAACTCTCAAAACAGAGATTGAGAGTTTTTCCTGACGTGAAAATGAGCTTTTTAAAACCACATTATTTCAAAATGGGGTAAATTGTGGTAGCTAACTTTTTTAGCTTCTAACAAAATGATACAAGCTCTCTTAAAAAAAAGAAATGGCTTTGCGAAGGAAGTCTAATGTAAAAAGTCCTAGCACTATAAAAATCAGTTTAAACTCATAAAAATTGCATTTTTTAAACGGATTTTTTTATAAGATGTATCAATACATATTTACATTTTTTTATAAATTAAGATAAATTTGTCTATTATCTTTGTATACAATAAAAATTAAAATGAAAGGTTTTGTATTCAGGGAGAAAATTAAGTTTTAATAATGATAAAATTTAAACGATAAAAAAGAGCTGTTTTTGGTCCCTTTCAAACAAAAATTAACAATTAAATCTATTATTTCAGTAGGGGATAAGGCGTCTATGATGGCATATTTAACTTTGAAGTTAAAGTTAAAACTTTGACTATGATGGCATCATTAACTTTGAAGCTTCATTATTCAGTATCCAGTTGACCATAAACAAAAGTTTTGATATGGATACATTCTTTGTTACATGTAGAACAATAATTACCCCAAAAAAATTTATATTAGTTATTTTTATTTTAAAAAAAAAAGCACAAGTATGCCATCATAGGCAACTACTGCTCCTATGATGGCATAGGGGAGGATGGGGGTGGTTAGCATCAAGGGTAACTTGACAATTTCATTTGAACTTAGATTCTTCCCTCAGAAATGCCAGAAATTACAGGTAATCATCCTAATTAACCCTTTCGTGCTATACAGCAGCAGTTTAGAATTTCGCGCATGCGCATAAGAGACATTGCGTTTTATTCACTGAGTCTTATATAAATAATAATTTGTCTCTAGTTATTTCATAAATAGAGTAATAATTGCTCTTTACGATACACTAAGAGTGAATGACGTAAAGAACAGAAAATAAATAAAAGGGTTTTAGCCCCAGAAATGTCAAAATATTAAACACAGGACAACATTGATATCTTGCGGACGACGTATGCCCACTGGGTCATAAGATCGACGTTTTTTCAGTATTCGACACTTATAAACTTTTTAAAAAATTAAGAACTTCTTTAAACGCTTAAATAATATATAGAAAAACACACAAAAAATGGCTTAGTTATAGGAACAGTCTTCTTTGGTGAAAAAAACTATCTATGATGCAGTAAGAGTTTTAACGCTTTCTGAACATCTATAAGCTGTTTAGAAAGCGATGTTGATGGAGTTAATACAGGAGGAGATAAGAATGATTCCTTAATCGCGCCTAAAGAAACTAATAAATTGAAAATGCAACTAAACAACAATAAATTATCAGGGAAAACATTTACAGAATACATAATGCTTAATATAGGTTATCAGTTGTTTGGAACAAAAACGCCTTGCTTGAATGCTTCACCTCCTTTGTTAGTTTGCTGTAATCTGGGACTTCTGGGTCAAAGGAATAGATACCAGATTTTCTAAATGAATTTTTTGATTTTTTCTTTGCTCAGAGCAGAACAAATAATGTGGAGGGAAAACTGGAGCAAATGCTTCTTTAGTAATGTACGTATTATTTTTCTTTCCTATGTATTCTTTAACAAACAAGCCCAATATTTCGTTTAATAGGTCAAACATCCCGACATCGAGAGGTTAAAGGAAATAAGTAGTATTTTGAGGAAGCAAATAAGATATATATGGAGATTGACCAGCTGTTTTACAAGATGGTAATTCAAGATTTTATTCATGTTTGTCTGACCAGAAAACGACTGGGTATAATATATTGTTGGCAATAAGCCACCTATCTAAGTATTCAGTGTGAAGTGCTATTTTCAAACATAAATCACTGGCACAGTTTTTTTTCAAAAACGCTGGTTTTTGAAAATAAGAGCATTTATCGAAGTTTTATAATTTTAAGTCATTTTTTCGCCTTTTAAAGTTTTTTACGTAGAGTTTTTTTTTTTAAAGTTGAAAAAAATATTTTACCTAAAATACGTAAAAAGTTTTTTGTACCTGTAAAAAATACAAAAAAATATTTTTGCATTTTTTACAGGTACAAAAAACTTTTTACGCCCCACATTACTTCAGGTAGGTAAATTTTTTTTTAGCGCTATTTAATAAACAACAATATGGAAACGCCCTTGCTTAAACTGGACGACAGCGTTTATGACAAGGAATACTATCACGTCTCAACTACTATCTGTTCTAAAAATGGTTATTTGGATGCCATCACCAGTATTAACAAGTTCTAGACCACTTCCTGACAAATGCTGATCGCTTGCAGATCTGAAGTCAATTACAAGGAGTTACTGAGTTTCAGAGTAAAATCCGTTAGGTGTTACAAATTGAGAATTATTTTTATTTAACATATTAGTTTTCATTGGAAGAGTCACGTGAAGAACGAGGTAAACAATGGTATGACTCTTTAACAAAGTAATATCGCAACACCCCATTTGAATAGAGTTTAATAGGCAATCCATTAATTAAAATCTCAACTTTTGTGATATTCATCATAGGTTTTGATTTTTCAGGCTGTCGAGCAAAACTGATTGAATTTGGGCAACATATGAGGCAATGCTTGAGACTTTGACAAAAAATATTTACATCAAAAATCCATGAGGTTTGAGTTGCCTTTCGTTGAACGCGGCCTATTATTCTCTCAAAGGCAAGTCTGAAGCGGCTTACGCTACCATAGGCAACTTCTCTAGCTAAATCTGGATTTAAAACAATACATACTGAACAAAACATATTGAAGGGCAATGTTATTGAGACTGTTATTTGGTGTTGCTGATGTATCAGTAGAAATGATAACTTGCAAACAGTCACTAAAAACAGTTTCATATTCGAGCTGATCTCCAAAGCTTGAGAAATAAAATGGCCCTTTTGCGTTCAAGAACTCGAAATCAAGTGGTTAGCATTATTTAGATCCATTAGGGGTTAGGCCTCGGCCGAAAGCAAAAGGTAGTACCGCATTAGCCCCTGTTGTACTGCCATAGCTTGATCCAGATCTTAAAAGAGTTAAATTTCTAGGGTCTGCTTGATAATCAATGTCCTGCATCAACCTGTCAAATGAAGCTCGCTAAGTGGAAGGTAAGAAAAGATTTCTAACAGCCCAGTTATCTCTATGATCTATTAATGATTGTATTTCCTGATCTTGCATTTTTACAGTAAGTTTTTGAATATTTGCGCGTCCTAAATTTGCTACAAATTGAGCTGTTAAATCTGTACCTCTAGTTAAAACGATATCATATAATAACTGGACTGATACAGGGACAACGACTATGTGTTGTAAGGTCTGAAACGGATTAGAAATGTGGTACCTGATTTTAGTATGATACTAAAATCAGGTACCACATTTCTAATCCGATGAATAATACGATGATGGGTTAAGGTTAGCCGTTATAATTTGTCGGTCTCCTTTAAGACCATATCTGGTTACTGAATTTCGGTTAGGATTTAGTAAAGTTCCATTGCTACTATTTAAACTTGAAGCCATATTTTTATTTTGTGTAGTATATTTAGAGATCAGTTTTCTTTCTAATATATTGATTATAAAAGAAAAGACAGATTTTGGAGGTGTTGATGCAGGAGATTGGGATGTTTATCTTGAAGTTGTAGATGAATTCACTCAATTAATAACTGATTAAACCTACTAAATTGGCAAATCTTCTTCAGATATTACTAAAACAAAACAAATAGACTTTTATACGTTAGAAGAAATTGATAATAATATTTCTAAAACAGTTGATAATCTATTTGTACCAGACCTCTTGGCGGTTCTTTTATAGAATGGAGCAAGTGGAGTAGAGTTGAGTGAGTGTTTACGTGAAACAAAAATAAGATTAAATGAAAATGCTTACAAAGAGATATTAAATAAAGTTGTTGATAAAGTTTATCATAGAATATCAGAAACAAAATCAAGATTACTTGGAATGAATAGAAATAATATAAAAGGTAGTTTTTATCTATCTGGTGATGAATTAATATTTGAAACAAATAAATTGTATAAAGTAAAAGATTATGGTACTAAAAAATTTGTTTTAACAAAGTCAAGAGGATATACATTTAAACCTCCTTGTTTATTTAGTTTGCCAGCTGATGTGTGAAGGGATATCAGTTTAGTTTAGGCATAATTACAAACCCGCTGATATTTTTACTGAACAATCTTTAAGCTTACCGTCTATTATAAAGCAAAAACTAGGTGAATCTAAACAAGAACGATTATCATTTCGCGAGGCGGTTGAAAAAGCAAATAATGGCAAAAAATTTGAAAAATGAAAAGTAGTTGAATAATTCAAAGACAAAATTGGGACTCTTGAAGAAATGAAAAATAAACAACCTGATATTTCAAAAGAAGCGCTTGAGAAAGAAAAATACAATATAAGAGATTCTCAAAACATTTTAGATAATCCAAGTTTAAAATTTAAACAACTAAAAAATAATGTAAAAAGCTAAATTTGATAATAATACTATCATTTTATAATGATATTATAATTTTTGCTCGCCAACTTTGTTAAAGTTGGCGAGCAAAAAGAAGAACAGGGCGAAAAAAGTGAAAAAGGTGAAAAGGTGAAATAGGAGATACAGGTAGCGATGATAAAGATTTTAAATTATCTGGCTAACGGTTTAAGGTAATTTGCTGGAAAAATTGCTGCCACCCTTTCGGGTATCATTGGAGCAATACTATCTTGGATATTACGCGAAGCAGCTAATATTGTGGGTTTTATAGCAGAAAATTTTTGGGTTTTACTTTTACCTACTGGTGCTTTAATTATTAGGAATATAAGCTGATCTTATTAAAAGAAAAGATATGATAGAAATAAAAAGCACTAATTTTTATAAAGAATGACTATAAACCAGGAACGAGGCTATACTTATTTTCAGATAACGCTTTAGTTTTTGTTTCTATTTTTAAACTGCTTTAGTTTGAGATAATACAATAAATATTCAAAAACCATGAAAAGATGCTAAATATTATGCTATTGAATCAGATCATGAAAATGAATTAGAATGGTTAAGACAGTATCGAATTCCAAATAGCGATGAAGATAAACATCCAAGATTTGTTAACAAACCACCTGCCGGCTGCGGCGCCCAGTACATAGGAGATGATCCTTATTACTATCTTTATGTATAAAGACGGATTTATTTAAAAACCTCATGGAGATTCACCAAATTGCATTCTCAAAACTGTAGATGTAAAATTGAGTGATGTAATTTATTACACTATGGGAGGAGCAAGTCGATGCCTATTGACTATTATCGACATTAAAAACCCAATTATTTTTGTTAATAAAGATTTTAGCTTTAAACCTAAGTATAAAAACATATTTTATACTTACTAAATAAACCAGCATCACGTTACTCAGAATTACCCTCCAAATGATGATATTAGCTGTATTAATTTACTTAATTTTGCTATTTCATGTGCAAATTCATGCTGCTGTGTAAATACACTGATGCTTTATTGCAATATTTATTATAGTGAACGTCGTATTTTATGGAGATTTGGTGTTACACTCCCCAATGAAAAAAAAATTTAAACCCTTTTAAATGTGGTTTTAATAAATAGGTTTTTAAAAAAAATCAAACCTGGATTTGAATTAAATTGAATGAACCACGCACTTACGCTAAAAAGTCATTACTTTAGCTCAATTGAGAAAAGAAGTAAATTTCTTAATCGTAACACTTCAACCAAGAGTCAACTCAAGTAAAGTAGTAAAATTTAAAAAACTACCTACTCCTAGAAAAAGTCAAACCAGCATAAAAAATTCCTTTAAGCCGTCGTTTGCTCAGCCACTAGAGCCTAAACTTCTACCAAAACCATTCGTTAAACCACCAATCTTACCAAAACCATCAATTAAACCAATAGTTAGGTAGCTAGAGCTTCCCGCTTAAAGCAAAACATATTCTATTGTCGAATTAAAAAAGTAATTTTTAGGTGGTGAAATCAGCGTGAAAGAATTTAACGAGAAACTTAACAGTTTAATGCCTATGCCAACTTTTAAACCTAAACAACCAGCCACAAAAAAAATATACTAAAAGAAGTTCAAGAAACTAAAGAAAAAGAAGTAATAAATAAATTCTTTAAAAATATGTTTATAATCAAAAAAAGAAAGTCCTAAATAATACTATGCCGAATTCACTAATCAGTTTTATGAAGGCGATCGCATGACTGGAGCTAGAAAAATTCGTGGCTAGGTACATCTATCAGATAAGATTTTAAATTTATCAAAATTGCTAATAAATCTTACTACCGAAATGGGCAATGATATTTACTTAATCGCTAATGCATTTGGCTGAGGTTAGACGCATAATCTTTGGCTCTCTTTGCGCTAAGTGCGTACAATCGAGATGTTTAAAAAAGTTTTATTAAAGCCGCTTTAATAAAGTAGGGCATGAAATTTCTCGACCCGAGTTTTATCGAGAACACTCATGCTTGTTGAGTCTTTTTCTTGAAACCTGTTATGATCAATTAAAATCACATTAAGGTGAAACAATTTCGGCAAATCTTTACCGAAACGCGTTCCGTCTTGAACTCGTTAATGAAAAGCCAGCAGGAGTTATTTAGCGAATGCAAAAAATGGCTTGCCCGATGGCGATCGTTGAGCTATTGATAATAGTATTATCATTTTATAATGAAATTATAATTTTTGCTCGCCGAATTTAACAAAGTTGGCGAGAAAAAAGGAGAACAGGGCGAAAAAGGTGAAAAGATGAAGTAGGAGATACGGCGAGATAGTACGTAGGTATGACCCTCCGAGCCTTTTTCAAAAAACTCCAGGAGCATCAACTTGGACGCTTACAGCACATAATGAAAAAGCGTGGCTATGTGATTGTGAAACAAAAAAGTTTGACCAAGTTGCTTCTAAAAATATATAAGAAACCCTCGTAAAGCACAAGATAATATTTCAGGGTCATGCGATGTACCAAAATCACTATCAAGCCGTAAGAAATGTATTTTGGAATGAACTTATTTCAATTAGTCTATTCCAGACAACAATTATTCCAGTTAGCCATTTCCAGAAATAACTTTCATTTTGGTTAGATTGGTTTTTAACAACAACCAAGCTGAATAAAAGAATTTAAAATACAAAACTTTGAATAAAAATGCAAACTGCAGAGCCATTTCCAAAGCAAGAGCTATAAACGAGACAGTCTTTTAAAAAAAACTTTTAAATAACTGATTTAAATAGATTTAATAATAATAAAATAATAATAATAATAATAATGAAATTATTAAAATCAAGATTAATTTAAAAAAAAAAAAAAAAACTAAAGTTAAAAAAGTAAAAGTAGTTAACTGATAATTGATAACTTTTCATAACCGCAACAGCCGTTTATTTTAATTTATTTAATATAGCGAATTTAGTAGGGTGGTTCAAAAAAGCACACTTAAATTTTAAATGATATGGTCGATTGTGAAGAAAAGTGTCTTGATGTTATTTCATCATATAAAGGAAATAAATAAGTTCTTTTTTTTTTCAGTAAATTTTTGTAACTTTTTTTACTTTAAATTTTCAAAAAAGTTTATCCTAATTAGCAACCAGACAATCTCTAATGGACTTATTATAAAAGGACAAAAATAGACTTCGACAAAGCACTAATTGCAACAATTTTAATTACAACTATCAAAAATGAATTGTCTATAAAAAATGTTTGTCTTTCTAGACAATCATTTGAAAAACGGACACTAAATGAACAATCTCGATTTTTTAATGAGGTATAGAAGATCTATTTAATATATAATTTGGACTTATAACGAGTAATTAAATTTTCACTGCAGCATCGTTTCAAAAACTGAAAACGAGCACAAAATTAAAAATACAATTTTTCTAACAGAAGTTCATTTTTTAATTTTTTGTCCAGCGTGTGCTGTTGATTAAAAAGTTAATGTCTATTTAAAAACCTCAAAATGGACTATTTTGTGCTCAATTGAAGTTCATTAATTACTCAGTTCAGTTGTTTTTCAATTCTCAGTGAATGTGTGTGAAAATTTATTTTTAAAATGCCCTCTCCAGTTTGGGATTACTTCAAAAAAGTTGAAGGTAAGTTTATCATTTAAAAAATTTTCCTTAGTCACTAAAATCTTTATCACCTTCAATAAAATTATCTTAAAAATATGTGATCAAGGAGTTGTCCTTTATAAAATGTGGATTAGTAAGTAGAAGATTCCAATAGGTGTTAAAATTTATTTAGGTTTGTGAATAAAACAATAGTGAAAAAGAAAAATGTTTTTTACTTTCATTTTATTGATGAATATGTACGCAAGTTTTAAACAATAATTAATCATGGGCAATGATCGTCATTTGGAGTTTTGATGTCATTTCAATATTTTTTTAATATTATAAATTTACTACATAACAATCTTCAAATAATACGGTAATGAAAGATTTCTGGTTTTATGAAATCAAGTAAATTTAGACAAAATTATAGACACCAAATAGACAAAAAATTATGCTTTGTAGACTTATGAAGTGAAAATTATTTTTTAACTGAGTAATCTTAGGACACCATCAAAAATTTGATAGACACAACAAGGACAAAAAATTAAACATTTGTTGTGTCCATTACAACATACAGAATTGTCTATGTCTGTGTTGTAAGTCTATCCATAGACTAGTCTGGTTACTAATCCTAATAGCGTGAGAGCGACGAGTTTATAACATTTATACATACATTTTTTTTAACATTTTACACTAAAATTATGTTTATTAACAAATCCCATATGTCATGCAATAATCTCTTAGTGTTCAAAAATTATGACCATATAAATTTTGAGCAACATCCCCAATTATATAGGGGATTTAAAATATTATCTTTAATTATTTAGACATTCTGTAATGCAGTGGTTGATTTTGAATTTTTATAATTTTTAATTTTTCTAAATTTGCTGTTACAAACAATTACTTTTCTTTTGTAAAATATACAAATGGCGGGGGCAAGAAAAAGGCAAAAATAGTCTCATCGCCAACCCGCTAAGTATCAGTTAGGGATCGCCGGTTACAGTATACGGTATACTAACTATACGGTAAACTTTACCGTATATTTGGTATACTGAATTTTAGTATACCATTTAGTATACCTATATACTTTTATTTATGAAAGATTTATGGACTGAATAGATAATTTAATAATTGTATTTTCCTTATGTATTAAATAGCTATACTATATTTATTGAATTATCATAATAAAAGAGTTATTACAAATGTATTTATTAACTTGTCGTCTCTGTCTGTTTGTTTGTCTGTGAACATCAAATCTTGCAATCAATCTTTGAGTCACTTCTTGATGATAGACTTTCTTCAAATTTTGCATACATACTCTTGCTTGATGACAACACAATATTCAATAACTAGTCTTGTAATTAGTCAATTAATTTAGTTAATTTTGATTTAGTTTATTTTTTATATGAAAAAAAGAATAATAACTTTTAAAATAAGTATATTTATTGGTTTCAAATTTATACTCGAGTCTAGCGTAAATGGATAAGGCATTGACTTAGTAAGCGGAATGTCTGTAGATTGAGACCCGCATATTCTTAAACTTTTTTGTTTTTTTACACACGCATACATCCGAATTTTAATAAAACGAAACTGTAATACCAGAAAAAATTGATTGCAAAATTAGTGTTTTATTAACATATAAAAGCATTAGGTTTTAAAAATTCGTTTTTAACTTTACTTGTTTAATTTTTTTTTTTCATAATTTTTTATTTTAGTTTGTTAAATTGTTATTTCGTTATACTAATAAATTTTTATACCACGCTGTTTGTGCTGGTCATAACTTTAAATCTCTTAAAATATTGTATATAATAAAACTCAGATCTCTGAAAATGAGTTTTTTTAATAAATGTTTTTGTGCGTTTTATTATAATATTTAATATAAGTTTTATTATACACTGAGGCATATTCGTTTAGACGCATCAATTTTTTTCTCTTTATCTTAATTTTTTTCTATGTATTGTCAACTGATATGCATGCAAGTTATTATCAAAATAATTGTTGTGTTGTGGGCTAATAAAAACCACAAAAAAATTTTTTCTATGTGTCTTTATTAACATGAGAGTATGTTTGATATACAAAAGCACATTTTTAAATTGGAATATATCTATAGACGCAATCAGGTTAATAACGGTAATTATTGATTTTTAATCACTTTTACACAAATAAATTGATAAATTTTAGTGTAATTTGATCTTTTGCTCTGCCAGTATTATTTTTATTGCATTTTACAAAATGTCTAAAGGAAAGTATTTGACAGATGCTGAAAAAATTCAAATTAATTTATATCGTGGCTCAGAAATCTCACCAGCACTCTCTATACGAGAAATAGCAAGAAAAATTGGAAGATCTGACCATGTTGTACGAAACTACATTGCAAAAGGTGACAATTACGGTGTAAAAAAAGCAACAAACGGCAACAAAGTATTAACAAATCGGCAAATTAATCGAATTTGCTTCGAAGCAACCAAAAATAAATTGAATGCAACACAAATAAAGGATAAATTATTACTGCCTGTCACCAATAAACATGTTGCACATATTCTACGTACAACACCAAACGTAAAGTGGAAGAAACCACACCAAAAACCAATGTTAAAAAAACACCATAAAATTGCTAGATTACAGTTTGCTAAAAACCATATGCATTGAACTCATGAGTGGCAAAACGTAATATTTTCAGATGAAAAAAAGTTCAATTTAGATGGTCCGGACTCTTACAGTTGTTATTGGCATGATCTAAGAGGAATAAATGACCCACAAACAAAACGAAATTATGGAGGAGGAAGTTTAATGGTTTGGGGCGGATTTTCTTATTCAGGAAAATTGGCTCTGTGTTGTGGTTTACCTAAAATGAACTCGATAAAGTATACAGAAATGTTGGATGATGTTCTCATAACTTATATGGATGAAAACATGGACGATAATGCCATATTTCAGTAAGATAATGCTGCAATTCACACTTCTAGGCATTCTATGAAATGGTTTAAAGACCACATTATCCCAATTCTCGAATGGCCAGCTTGTAGCCCGGACTTAAATCCAATCGAGAACGTGTGGGGAATGCTATCAAGAAAAGTTTATGACGCTAAAGCAGCCGGACACCAATTTAAAACTGTTACGGAGTTAAAGTGTAAAATCCTTGAAGCATGGTCCCAGTTGGATCAAACTACACTTCAACAACTAGTGGAGTCAATGAAAGGCAGAATTTTTGAGGTGATCCAGTGTAATGGAGGACATACGCATTACTAATTTCCATCTTTTAATGTCAAAAATATGACTGCGTCTATAGATATATTCCAATTTAAAAATGTACTTTTGTATATCAAACATACTCTCATGTTAATAAAGACACATAGAAAAATTTTTTGTGTGATTTTTATTAGCCCACAACACAACAATTATTTTGATAATAACTTGCATGCATATCAGTTGACAATTCATAGAAAAAAATTAAGACAAAGAGAAAAAAATTGATGCGTTTAAACGAATATGCCTCAGTGTATACAATATTTTCAGAGTTTTTACTGTTTACCTCTAGAGGTAAACAGTAAAAACTTTTTTATAAACAATAATACGGTTTCACCAAAAAAAAAGGTTTTGTTTACGGTATACTTTACTGTTTACTTTTCGGTATACTATACGGTAAACTGTATACTAAATTTTTAGTATACCGTAAACTAGCGATCCCTAGTATCAGTACATAATAAAGTCATTAAAAACTTGTCATTAAAAATTGATGATCGTGTGTTTTTCTGAAGTTTAAGATTAATAGACCGGGTGAATAAAAAAGAGCAATTGCTTTTACTCAGCGTTTTTGGAGTAATTGCTCAACTTTAGGTGAATAAAAATTTAGAGCAATTGCTTTTTTTTCGCGAAATCATTTACATATGAGCTTTTGCTTAAATGTTTAGCGATTGCTCACATATGAGAAAAGCGCGTGAATAAAAAAGCTACAACTAAAAAAACAGCGAGCAATTGCTTCTAATTTTACGAGCACCTATATTAGTTGCTTTTTTATTTTTTTTTTGATAATTAGACATGGATTTTATTATTTTACTACTATATTTTACTATTTTTTGTATATATATATATATATATATATATATATATATATATATATATATATATATATATATATATATATATATATATATATATATTTACGTTATGCATTTAGTTATAATTATACTAGCACGTTTTTGACACAATTGTTTTTTGGAATTTAATTTTTAGGATTCATTATCGAAATTGCAAATTTCGAAAATTTTCGATTAAAACGGTACCGAAATACTTTTTTTTTTCAAAATCTATAAAAACTTATGAAAATAATCGAACTAGCCAAATTAATTTCGGAAATAAAAAAGGAGTTTCGAAATGTAAAATTAATTTTGAAGTAAAAAATTGAACTTCGAAAACTGAAATTAATTTCGAAAGAAAAATCAGAATTTCGAAAAGTGAAATTAACTTCGAAAAAAAAAAGTGTATTTCGAAAACTGAAATTAATTTCGAAAGAAAAATCAGAATTTCGAAATGTGAAATTAACTTCGAAAAAAAAAAGTGGATTTCGAAAAGTGAAATTAATTTCGAAAGATAAAAAAGACTTTCGAAAAGTGAAAAAAAAAGTGAAAAGAAAATAAATACTGGAAAGAAAACAACTTGTCATTAATTAAGCTGTTTGTAAAAAAGCTCATCAGATAAACAAAAAAGAATACAAGTGCTTTAAGTTACTAAGAATTATCAGTGAAAACAAATTTCAGTTCAATTCGAACTCTTTTAACATTATTTGATAAAGAAATGTTTTTCATTATTTGTTTTCTTTAATAAAAACTAACTGCTTCAATAAGTTCGGCACCAGCCGGTTCCGTAGCTCCGTATCTATTAAACCGGTTGAACTAAATAAACATTCTGATGGTACCGATGTCGCTGGAACTGAAAATATTACCCGTGCAATTTGTGTCAAAACCGGGAACAATTTTTGATTAGCTTGGAAAAATTAGATGGCACTATTTTCGTAGCTCTGAAAGTATTGCAGACTGTAATCGTTTATTTCTTTTTCCAGTTTATCATTGTTTTCAATTAAATGACAACATGATTTATCTGTTACAAGTTCAATTAAGTTGATTGGCTTTCGTCTTTTGCTGTTAACGAAAGTAGTAGTATTTGCAAACGGTGGCGTTGACGATTGCTGAAATGTTTTTATGGTATTGTCAGTTGAGCTGTTTGATGAGTTTAAAGTGTTATTTAAACAATTGTTTCAATTGTTATATCGATTTCTTCGGATTCTTTTAAATGCATTTCATAAATGTTTTTCTAAACATTTTTGCCTTTGTAATGCATTAATATCTATCGATATCATTTTTGATAAACTCAAATTTACGAAACTTGAAATCAAGAAAAGTAGCTGCTATTATTATTATTATTATTATTATTATTGTTATTATTATTATTATTATTATTATTATTATTATTATTATTATTATTATTATTAGTATTATTATTATTATGTATTTCGCCGATAAGAAAAGTTTACAAGTTTATGCAACACAAATATATAAATACATGGCTGGGGCAAGAAGAAGACAAGTTCTGTCTTATCACCAAGCCCCTTTAAATAAAAATGTCAATAATAAAAATACAAAACAAAGTAACTCGTTAAATAAATGTTAAACAAAACATTGCGTTAAAATAAAATAACGATAAATAAAAACTAAAAAACATTTTACGTTATATTACAGTGTAATATATCCAAAAGTATACGAAGATTTTTTAGTTAATTATTTTAATTAAATTATTTTTTTCCTAACTGGTTTTAGATTTATAAACCTTTTGAATTTAAATCATAAAATAACAGATAATACACGAACAACAAACAAACAAACAAACAAAAAAAAACATTTTTAAAAACATTTTTAGTATCTTAATGTGTCTTTTATAAATGTAAAGTTTATTATATCAGATAAAAAACAACGTCATAATGTACAAATTGAAATGTATACAGAATATATAATTAAACCATATTTATAAAGAAATAGACAAACGTGATTACTCCTAATCAAAGGCTTCAGAAAAATTTTAATTCGTTGTCATTTATTAAAAGCTTTTGCTTAAGTTTGTTTTTAGATTAAGAAGAAATAGTTTTTAACTCATTATTTATTAGCATGTTTCATAGTTTAGGACCTCTGTTAGCAATTGAGAACTTAGTAACAGAGTAATAGGTTTTAGGTTGAACATAATTGTTTTCTGAAAATCGTGTTGGGTATAGATTATATATTTTTTCCAAAAAAGAGTTAAATAAAATAGGTGCTATTTTTTTATTAACTTTGAACATAAAAATAAGAATTCGATAAAGATTTAGTTGAAATACGTTGAGAATATTAAATTTAATGAATAGAGGTTTAGTGTGTGAGAAACGATCTACATTTCCAATAATTCTTAAAGCATGCTTTTGTTTAATTAATAGTTTATTTATTTTAGTTACGTTAGTGCTACACCAGGCAACGTTTGCATAACTTAGGTAGCTATGAATAAATGAAAAATAAATGTATTTTAAACAGGTTTGATTTAATAACTGCTTAGCTTTGTAAAGTAGACCAATATTTTTCGAAATTTTATTTTGAATTATATTTATGTGCTCCTTCCAACTCACATTTTCATCAATAACAACACCAAGAAATAACAATGAACGCTCTCTTATTATACAAGAGTTATTTACAACTAACATTGGAAGATTTAATGGGATGAGTCTCTTTTCATGAAGATGATGGAAGAAAGTATATTTTGTTTTTTTTATGTTTATGGATAACTAGCTGGAGTTACCCGGCGTTGCCCGGGCCAATATTTAAAAGTAAATGAGCATCTGGAACTTTGTTATACTAATTTTGGGCTATGCACAGTAAGATTGTGCAATATTTTTTAGTGTTGCACAATAATCCCACAAAATGTGACCCTGTTGGTTGAAGCTATGAAATAACTGAAAGACATTAAGGAAGAAAAAGACATTTTGTTTATTTTCCATTTAAAAACAACAAATTAAGAATTTCCAAAAGAACATTTACTCAAATTTTTCAATTAAATTGTTCTCTCACACTGGAAAAAAAAAGTTGAACATGTTACAAAAGTTAAATCATGGGTAATTTCTTCACATTGGATTGTTATTGTTTTCTTTTAATAGGACTTCTTTAAAGATGATTTCTTTCACTGAAGAGCCTTCTGATAGACAATGTTCTTGGTTTTTTATACTGGAGTCAAAATGAAAAGATTTCGTGGAGATCCAACTCTGGAGCATGCAACATAGGGCTGGCCGTGAGAAAAGCAGGGTTGTTCCAAATTGATGCCAGCCACTTTGAGTGACTGTCCCTGCGCTTTGTTAATGGTCATGGCAAAAGCCAGCCTGACTGGAAACTGGAGGCGCTTGAAACTGAATGGGAGGTTATTGGGAATCATTGGAATTCTTGGAATGAAGACATTCTCACCTTTGCCACATTCAGTCAGTATAGTTGCTTCAATCAAGTTTGAAAGGATAGCTTTGATGATGAGTCGAGTTCCATTGCAGAGCTTGGGACTGTCGAGGTTGCGAAGGAGAATGATTGGTGCTCCAACTTTCAGGTGAAGAATGTGAGGAGGACATTCAGATGGTTTTAAAGAGTTCAGAAATTCTGTTGGATAGTTGACAGCTTCACTGGGGTCCATAACCATGTCAATGGAGTTGTAGGACTTTTCATTGCCTGGGAGCATTTTCTGGATCTGCATATTGATCTTGGTGACAGACTCATTTTTGGGAGTCAGAATAGCTCTCTCACAGATCCAGTCATGTCTGGTGAAACTCTGCTGGATGTTGGGAAACACCTAGACAATGAGTTCCTCTGCAGAATCCACCCGTGTGCAAAAGTTGGCAGGGAATTTAATGAGCCCTGTCTGCACATCAACTGGTGCCTCACCATTGCCCAAGGCAAGGAGCTGATTGGAAAAGGCTCCTGCTGACAGATCACCAGACAACTTTACCCTCATGTTTGTTGTCAAATGAAGTGTTCTGACACTCCTCCACAGGTAGGAAGCTTTTAGGTTTTGCCAAATTGCACGGCTGAGGCTGCAGAGCCACACTGGATCCCATTTTTGGGCCCCCCTGACCCCGGGGGTCGGGGTACGGGGTCAAAACCCAGCTAAGAACCTTCTCCCCCTCGAGGACTACCCCCATGCCAAATTTCATCGAGATCGGTCCGGTGGTTTGGATTTCTATAGAGAAAAAACAAACAAACACACACACATTGCCCTTTATATATATTAAGATTTATTTGCTATAAACCATTCACATAGTTTTGCAAGCTCTTTGTTTACTGTTTCAAATAAAGAATTAATATCCTTATCAGAATAAAACAAGTTGGTGTCGTCTGCAATAGGATTGAATTTAAGATACTTGAAAATTTATTTAAGTCATTTATATAAATGAGGAATAAAAGGGGCCGTAAAATTGATCCTTGTGGGACGCCGCAGGATATTGTCGCTAAATCCGTTTTACTATCATTAAACGAGATGTACTGTTTCCTGTTTGCTAGATAACTTTTAAACCATGCTAAGTTAAAATTTATGATACCATAATTTTTAAGTTTGTGCAGGAGAATATTATGATCCACTGTATCAAAAGCCTTACTTAGATCAATAAAGACGCCTAAAGTAAATTTGTTTTCATCAAAAGCTTTAAATATTTCGTGTACTAGATGAATGATTGCATGACCGGTTGAATGGCCAGATTTAAACCCAAATTGTTTATCGTAAAGAATTTTATTATTAGTTAAAAAAGAAAACAGTCTGTTATACATAACACGTTCTAAAATCTTGGAAAAGCAGGTAAGAATTGAGATTGGTCTGTAGTTTGAGACATCAGAAGGATCACCTGTTTTATAGATTGGTGTAACCTTTGCACATTTTAAGTTTTCAGGAAAAACTCCGTGTTTTAAAGTGTTAAAAAAAAAAAAAATTAAAAATATGTAAAAGTGGTATTTTTATAAAACTTATTGATTTAATAATGACAATACTACTGACATCATCAGCACCCGAACTTTTATTAGGTTTGAGTAAAGAAATTGAGTTTAATAATTCATCTTCTGTAAGTTCATGATTAGACATGACAGATTTATTTGGTGTTAGGTATGAACGAAAGTTTGTCTGAGATGGTCTTTTTTTAGAGGCTAAATTCGAACCTACATTAACAAAAAAGTTATTAAGTGTTTCTGCAACTAATGAATTATTAACGATTAAGTTATTATTAATTTTAAGATTAGTTGGAAGTGCATTTTGGTCCAGATTTTTCTTGCCAATTACCTCTTTAATAATGCTCCATGTTTTTTGTGTACTGTTGCTTTTCTTTAATTTTTCAGAATAATAGTTTTTTTTTGAGCGTTTTAGAACAGATTCAAATAACGTTTATAACTTTTATAAGTAGTTTCATTTACCAAAGTTCTTTTTTTAAGAAACTTACAATATAATCGTTGTTTAATTTTGGAAGATATAAGGATTCCCTTCGTTATCCATGGGTTTAAAAGCGTTTTCAATTTGACTAATTTAGTAATTTTAGGGAATGCTTCATTATAATGAGTAAGAAATTCAGTTAAGAAGATTTCGTAGGCTTCATTGGCATTTTGATTTTTTAGCGTCTCGTTCCAATTTACACACGATATAAGATAATGAAAATATTTTATGGATGTATCGTTTATAATTTGTGTTGTAACTTTTTTTTTATAAGCATCAGGCTGAATGCATTTATTTGATATTATAAAAATTGGAAAGTGATCCGGAATGTCCGTTATAAATATTCCAGTTTTAATTTTTGTATTGATAAATTCATTAGTTATAATTTGGTCTATTGACGTTGCACTACCGCTAGTCACACGCGTAGGTTTATTTATTATTGGAATGTATCCACTTTGAAAAATGACTTTAAAGAATTTATTCGTTTGTTTATTTGCGTCATAATCCAAAATATTAAGGTTAATGTCACCCACGAAATGAACACTTTTATTCAAATTCAATTTATTTTCAATTAAATTTTTAATGTGATCTTTAAACGCATTAATATTTCCTGATGGTTGTCTGTATAATGCATGCACGACAATGTTTTTTGAGGCTTTATTAATGATTTCCACACATAATGACTCATAATCATTTGTGATTGAACTTAAATTTGAATTAAATTTGAATAATAATGAATTCTTAATAAACATACATAAACCCCCGCCTTCCTTGCCCAGGTCTCTAATTTGGTGGACTACATTGTAATTGGGTATTTGGAAATAAGAATCGTTCTCAACATTTTTGTCCTGACACCATGTTTCACTAAGACAAATAATTTGAAAATTAATTTTAATTTTATATAGAAACTGTTTTAATGATTCAAAATTTTTTTTTAAACTCCTAATATTAATATGAAGAATTGAAAATGAGTTATCATCCATTCCTTTGGTAATGTCTTTTGAGTATGGGTTATAATATAATGGGCTAATATTTTTAATTAGTTCATCATCATTATAAAAATTAATATCAGGATCAGAATTGCGATTTAAAAGAATTGAATTTTTAATTTTAAATGTTTTAAATTCAAAGTTTGACAAATCAGTTTCCTCAGCCATTTTAAATAAGAGTAATTTTAAGAACAAAAAATATAAAAATTTAAAGAATTTAATTGATGGCACTCGTTTTCCTAAATTCCTTTTTAATTAATTTATCATATACAACAATACAATATTTACCGTTTGTCCTGTGCAACTTTCTCTCTTCAAAAAGCTTTTTCCGTATCAACGCTGTTTCAATTGAATAATCTTCGTTAATAAATATTCCGGAGCCTTTAAGTTTGTTCCCATTTTTTAGTATTTTTATCTTATCTTTATAGTCAAGTAATTTTATCACAATTGTTCTTGGCTTATTTAAATCAGGTTTACCTATCCGATGGGCTCTTTCTATATTTACTCCAGTTACATTAAGTTTATTTTCTAGTAAGTTTTGTATTTTTGTTTCAGAATCATCCCAACTTTCTGAATCATTTTCCAAAATTCCTTCGAAACGTAAATTGTTTCTTCTTTGGCGATCTTCAAGCTGTCGAATTTTAGTTTTATCTTCATTTCCTAAATTAGAAATTGCTAAGAAAAAATCATTAGCAAAAATGTATTTAAAACGCCCTTTTAGAGACCTTAATAACTCCTTTTGAAAAGTCTTAACTAGTTCTGTAAAAATGGGTTGCGATTCAAGTATTCCATTTAGTAGAGAATACAATGTTGGAAACAGAAATGTTACTGTAACATATTTCTTTCCGCTAAAAAGTTTTGTTAGCTCTTTAACTGGGTGTAACAAATTACATAAATCCTCCACCACCTTAAATTCATTAGCAGTGGGAAGATAGTCTTTTATATTTTGGTATTCGATGCTTATCATATCCAACGCAGTTTTATTAGTTAATATAGATTTAATCATATCGAATTGGCTATTCCAGCGAATAGCTATATCCTGTATTAACTTTATTTTAGTTTCATATCGAAATGTTTCTTGAACTTCTCTTAACTTTTTTTTTGTAACATCTCCGAATGCTTAAATGAACCAACAATGTGCCTACAGGATGAAATTACCTTGGCGATTTCCAATTTGCCTTCGTTAATTTTTTCAATTTCTTTAACTTCACTTTCTGTAATTTCTTTATTAATTAATTTTCCATTACCGTCGTAATCCTTTACTTCGTAACACTTTGAACCATTTTTTAATTCTTTTACTTTTATATCTCTCGTGTTTAAAAGATCGTTAACCATAAGATTCAAACGATGACCAGCACATGGAATCTTAAGAACATTATCATCAAATTTATTTACTGCAGAGAAAATTTTTGCACCTGAGTCAGTAACTAGTGCAAAAATCTTATTACTGATTGACCATTCACTAAAGATTTCGTTAAACGTATTAAATAAATATTCAGCTGTTTTCACTTCAGACATAAACCTAAGATCCAGGTTTCGTTCAACCAGAATCATATTTTTGTCAATAAAATGACAAGTCACACCGAGGTAGCTGTTTTTACTCAATGATGACCAAACATCACAAGTAATTGTAATGAAATGACATCCCTTCAATTCTAGCATCAAAATTGATCTTAGATTGACCGTAATTGATGGAATTAATTTTTTGCTCACCGTATTTATGCATGGCATTTTGTAGCTTTTGTTTAACTCACTAACTAAATTTACAAAATCTGGATGACGTACTATCGAAATCGGCTGATCAGTACCAACAATAAAGTTTATCAACAACTTGTTTAATTTTTTATGACCAGTCTCTTCAAAACTATTTTCATTACCGCTCTCAATATCGGATATATCGTCATCGTTGAGTAAAATTGTTGATTTTTTATATATTTTTGAATTAATGCAATGACCAATTGATAAATGGGATTGCATTGAACTGGTTGAACTGTTGTAAGGTAGAATCTTATAACATATACTGCATTTTGTTTGATTCTTTTGGTCTTTTTCAAAATATGTCCAAACGAAGCTTCGCTTTCTTATTCCTTTCTTAAAAACGGATTTATTTGTTTTTGACATGTTTATTCAAACTAAAAAGCAAGTAGCTTTTTTACTCGTACGCATACAACGAATATTAATAAATTAGTATCTTATGTTATTAGTAAATGTGTAACACATGTTACTTCACTTAGGTTACCGAGCGATTAAGGAGATTATTATAACTTTAGTTACATTTTAGAGTTATGTAACAAAAAGATTGCTAAGGTATAAATATAATTGTTTGAAATCGTTGTAAATCTCATCAAAATAACCACTAGAGAGTAATTAGCTGTTAACGTTGCATCAATGATTTCATAACTTGCGTTATAGACCCTTAGGGAATTGCACATTATAACTTTTAAACGTCATAATTATATCATTTAGGAAAAGCGCACGAACTTTTATGTCAATTCTAAATCTAAAGTTTAAACTTACGTTATGTAAATTTAAAATTAAAAAGTATTTAAACTAGTGTTACTATCGACTTTGACTAAATCGACTAAAAGTCTACTAGTCGAAATTAGTCGACTTTGAAAAATCTAATAGCGGATCTAATCGACTTTGGATTTCCAAAAAAATTACTTTTAGTTACCGGTACCGGTATCTGCGGTCACTTGAGAACAACTAAAAGTGCTCAAGAGTAACTTATAATACACTAAAAGTAGCTTCACAACGTCTTCAGGTAATTATGTATGGTAACTAGAATTAAATTCCGCCTAAGTTAACAGTTCGTAATGTTAACAGTAAGTAACTTGCTGAATCTTAGTTTTAACATAGTATCTAAAAAATAATATACAAACAACCAGGCCTGAAAAGAGGTTGGGAAAGATTCATTGGGTGTGTGTTTGTAAAAATAATATTATTTTCATCTTACACTATTTTTATATACTTTTTCTCTATTTTTACTATATTAACATTTTATTTATATTATTTTTTCATTTCTTTAGTATTTTTATAAATAATAAATAATCAAAATTACAAATTTCTTTTTTCGATATCCCAATCAATTTAAATCCAAAATATTATTTGTTAGCTTCTGTATTTCTGGGTTTACGACTGATCATTTAACGAGGGCTCGCCAAAAAATGGTTTTTCCGCATGCTTTTTGGCATTTGCCTTTTTATACTTCAAAGATTTTTCCTGACGGCCCTGCATTACTAAACAACTTCGTAACATATGACAATAATTATTATATTAAAAAACTTTATAGTTATGTGTTGTTGTTTTTTTTTTTGCTTCTTTTAGCAGTCTTTGCATGTGATTATTAAAAAGATTTTTATACAATATCGATACGATAAACAGTGCTGATCCGTTTCGTTCTTTAACTAGGGCTTAAATATTTACATTTATTTTACTATTTTAGACTTATATTTGTTTTATATTTAACAAGAAATCAAAAGGACTTTTCCACAATATTAAATCATTTAGACCTAGCAAAATTTATCCTGCGTGGCGTTCATATTGTTTTTTTTCATTAATATTTGAGTTGTATAATTTAAAAACATATAAAACAGACGTAAATTACTTGATTTCTTTTATTACTTCCCCCCCCCCCCCTCCTCACATTTCGACTAAATTGACTTTTAGTCGACTTAGGCGATTTCAAAATAGTGTTAGTCGTTCAAACTATAATTTCAAAATATAGTTTCAAAAATTTTAATATATGTTCAAAAGTCGACTTTGGTTGACTTTTGAAAATATATTAGTCGACAGTCGAACTTTTTAATAACATCACTAGTTTAAATATAGTTTAACCAAATATAGTTTTGAATTTTATTTTGAATTAGAAGTTCAAATTTTTTGTTATTCAATATTGAATGAAGATGCTTTTAAGCATCTTTATTCAATAATTAATAAGTAAAAACTTGAATAAGTGAATAAGTAAAAATTTAAAAAAATATACGTTCAAAATTTACAATTTAAATTGTAAACAAAAACACTTAAGTAGCTTTTGCTATAGGTAGGTTTTATTCACTTTGAGAGAGCTAATATTTTATATGAAACATTTCACCGTGTAGATGTAAGGGGTCATTTGCAAATTATGTCACGCAAAAAACTTTTCAGATCCCCCTCCTCCCTTTTCCACAAAATGTCACAAAATATTTGCTTTTTTCACCAAACCGATTAGAATTTAGTGTTCGGCAAAATCAAATATACGTCAAACCTTTAAAGATTTGAATTTGAACTGTTCTTTGAGGGGATAGATTTGAATTTGATTTGACAAATATCTGGAGGATTTGGATTTGATTTTCAAATATTCACTTTGTTTTCAATTTTTGCGTTTGAAAAAAAAACGCCAAATTTTACAGGCCCGCAAACATATATATCACTTTATTCCGGGGTCTTTGCAGTGGTTTCCGGAATGGCGGTCGCCTTTCAATAACGGAAAAAAAAAAAAAAAAAAAAGAGTTTTTAATTAAAGTTTGTTAATATTAAAGAGAAAGTAAAGAGCATAGAGAAAGAAAAAAAGAAAAGAAATGTAAACAAAGTACAAGATTAAAAGAAAAAACGTAGAAAAAAATATATGTAAAAATCAAAAGAAAAAATTGCAAATACAATTTAACCACAATAAAAATGAAAATGAAAAAAGAAAATAATAAAAAAATATAATAATGGCTTGCTTGAAAGCAAAGAATTTTTTTTTTTAATTTTATTAATTTTCTGTGCGTTTTTGTATATTGTCTTGTATGTTTGTCTATTGTTTGTATTTTCCGTCGTGTATTCAAATTCAAATTTATTTTAATATTCGTTATTCTTATTTTCATTAATTATTTTTCATTATAATAGTTGCTATATGTCATTGTTTACTTTTACGTTTTATCAGTTTTAACTGTTTGTAACTGTCTAACTTTGTTTATGTAGCTATTGTATTTATAAAGACAAGTGACTTATATATAATTATTATTATTGTTATCATGATTATTAATATTATTTTTATTATTTAAACCATTATTATTTTAATCATTTTCATTAGGTGTTTACTTAATATTAGTATATTTACTATTTGTAAACAACCTTGAAATGTATCTATTTCAGAAATATATATTACATTCCTAATTATGTCGGATAATCCAGAACCCGAATCTTTTTCTGTTGCAAAAACCACCAAACGTTCACAATCAATTGTATGGGATCATTTCACAGTTGATGAGCATGACAAAACCAAGGCCATATGCCAGCATTGTCCAAAGCACAAGAACAAGTATGCTTACAATAAAGGTGGGACAACAAATCTAATGAACCATTTAAATTCTCAACACAAAAGCAAATTACTTGGGGACAGAGAACCAAAGCAACGACGTTTAGATGACATGATAATGACACCAATCGTTTATTCTCCAGATCTATTCAATGAATACTTAGTTAGCTGTAAACGAATCTGCAGATACCATTCAAGCTTGCCAGTGCTTGAAGTCTTGGTTGGATTAAAAAGAATAAAAGAAGCTGTAATGTGTGAGAAATAGTAACAAATGCTGCAATATGAATAAAATTTATAGATTCAGATAACTAAAATTAATAAATGAAATAAGTTAAATAACATTCAAATATACATCAAATCTTGGAAAGATTTGAATTTGATCTAAATTCAAAATAGGAAGATTTGAATTTGGCCATTTCAAACATTTGACGCGTATTTGATCAAACTATTTGAATTTGTGCCGAACACTATTAGAATTACTTAATCAACAACATCCTAAACTAGTAGTATTATTAATAGCTACGTACAAATGAGGTCTTTTAATGTGTTGTTAAATACCATATTAAACTCATTTAAAGACTTTATAGTAACCAATAATATAATGACGTCTGCTTGCGTAAATTTTGAGGTGTAATATTAATATATTTATGAAAAACCGATGATTTTGGTTAATAAATATACTTTTGGTAAATAAAACGTACTTAAGTGCCTAACTTAAGTATGTTCTTATTTATATCACATTAGAATGTTTAGGAAAATGTTGAAACAACCACTTATACGGTTTAGGTGTAAACTTTATATAATCATAACCTTTGAATTTTGAATTTTAAAACCTGCCAATTTAAATTTAGTGTAAGAAAATAAAATTTACTAACTTGTTGCCCTCACATTTGGGGTATGAATGGTAAATGTTTTAGGGTATTTTCTTTTCCAGGCTCTCATCAACACAAGTTTAATTTCTTAATCTATTTATAAATCATTGCTTAGCTATTGCTCGGGTTATACGCATATTACGCAATGGCGTAGCAAAATATTTTCGGTCAATAAGCATACTGGTCCAGATGCCCAATTTCTGTTTCTCTGGAGCAATAACTTTTAATTAAAAAAATAACATAAAAAATAACACATCTTAAATACATCTTAAGGGTCCTAAACCTCGCGGCCCAGTTGCTTGAGGGACAGTAAATGTTGCTTGCACTGGCTTTGCTGTAGTTAGCCCACTGATACTACACGTAGATAAAGATATTTACATAAATAGTTCTAAATTTTTTACGCCCCTAAAATACCGAAGTTCTTAGTGCCGGATTAAGAGTTGCAGGGTCTGAGGATACTTTTGAGCAGATAGCCTTTTTTTTTATAAAAGTGGCGGGAAAACCTGACAAAAATAAAGCATCCTCTTGAAAATTGCAGAGCTCCTAGATCTGCGGGACATGGTATTGTAGCTACCATAATCTAAGACTGGTTTAAACATTTCCTCCTTAGTTTTTCAATAATAAAAACTTTCACGCAAAAAATCTGTAAAAAGAACTAACAATTATGCTAATTATGCCTTTCAAATATTCTGAGTCTCACATGGGTATATATTTTTGAGTCTCCCATGGGTATATATGCCTTCTTACTACCATGTTTCAGCTTTGTCTAAATTCTAGACTTTTTTGCATTACTTTAGTACAAGATCCTGTCAAAGTTATTGTAGAATATAAGTAAATTTACTTATTTTATATAAATAACTTTTAATTTACTTTACAAATTATATAATATGTTAGCTTATGTAATTCAAATTTTATTTTATATAATCTATTTTTAATAAAGATTTGTTATTACTTTTAAAATAAAAAATGCCTACTTAAAAAATA
>NC_088924.1:15320000-15545000 GCF_038396675.1 Hydra vulgaris | reverse complement strand
CCTTCAAACACTAAAACAGTTAGCTAATAATAAATCATGATTGCATTAAGCCGAATGAACTATCTATTTTAGCCATCAATTTTAATCTACAAAATCTTAGTCTTAAAATTATTGGTTCAAACAACTAAAATTAACAAAAATGTTAGTAAAACTAGCATAATTTTTAAATGTACACATTTACTGAAAGCATTTACATATATTACAAAAAGATTAATCAAGTCAAGTTTCTTTTGTTTCTCAAAAAAACAATATACATATACTTTGTTGTTATGGGTTTATTCATTTGTCTTTTTTGGTTTGTCGAACTTTAAAGGCAGCAACTTCATTTTTTCTAATGTTTCCATTTTTAATTTGTTGCTCATTGTTAAAATATATGTTGGTAATAATTGTGTTTACCAAATGCCTTCCCCCAATCCTCATGTTCTATACACATAAAATCACTATCACTTGGTTGATATTTTTCTAGCGCTAGCAAGGATGCATTTTTTATATCATGGGAATACTTTAATAACATTTTCTTTACAGTGTCCAGAATTATAAACCCATTACAAACATAGTTAGCTAATTCTTTGGAAGGTTTTGTTAAACCACCACGTGAAAGAATTTCCAGATATTCTGTTGGGACTTTTTTGAAACTTAATGATTTCAGACAGTTAGAACAGTTATATTTATCCCCAATCTTTTTCGTGATGTAACCAAATATATTGATTGCAACTTCGTAAGAGTCATGACAAAGCTCATTCTCTTGAATTTCATTGCTATATTTTTCCAATTTTATTAAAAGTTCATTTTTGTCAATTTTTGTATCAAGTTTAAGATTGCTCGTCCAACAATTAATATTGGCTTTAATTAAGGATTTCATGCATTATATCTTTTCAGAGCTTTGAACTTCACGTAAACTGACAAAAAATCTTCCACCGCTCATTTGTCGATATTTACTGAAATGTCTTTCTAATGGATCAGTTTGAATCCTGCCAGTTAAAACATATTTATATCCTTCTGAAAATAAATCTTCCATCAGACTTGCAGTACCCTTCAGTGTTGTAATTAATGCGTTAGTTGTTTGAGCAGATAAAGTATACTTATTTCATCTTTGAAACTGCAAGTTTTTCCATTCATTATTCCATGTTGCAAAAACTCGAAAAAATTTTGACTTTTTGTCACATGGAATAGCTGCATTACCAATCCTATTGTTTGTATTAAACATTATCTTTGAATTAAAAATAGTCCACCAAATATTAATAAGCCTTAGAAATCCAGCAGCTACAGTTTCGTTTGGAAAATAGCTGATGATTGCAGCAGAGGTGGTTTCATCAAAAATATTTAAAGCTAAAGGAACACTTTGTTTGTTGTTTCCTGGATGTAAAGTTTGGGCAGACAATTTGAAAGCTTTTTTTAAGTTAGCAGGTAACAATTCATCTTTCTCATAAACATTATGCAATAAACTCCAAGAAATTTCTCCAGCTTCAACATGAATAATATCATCAAACTCAATAAAATCAAAAGGTGGAAATACAAACCGTTTTGAATTTAATAAATTATTTCTAATGTTTTTCAGCAAATGAACACTGTCATATAAATTGTAAACCCGGTGTCCCATAGAAGTAAAATATATTTCATTATCTTGTTCACCAAACTTTAAACGTAGAATTTTAAATGCTGAAACATTTGTTGCATGATTGTCAGTTATTATAGCTCGTACATTAAAAGATGCTTTATATAAAGTATCTAACGTTTCTTCTATATGTGAACTAATCATAGAACCAGAAATTTGAAATTCTGGACAGGCCTTAATTACAAAGGGGATAGATTCTTTCAAGCTAACCACCATGAACACAACTATACCAGAATAGAAATTACCATCATCATCAGCACCAATTAAACTTCCTCCATGATATTGGACACCTTTTTGTAAATACATCTCATCAATTAAAACAACACAGTCAGCACTAATACTACCATTTTCCAAAAGTAATAATAATCCTGATAATGGATCAATGCCACCCTTTGAAAGTGATTTTAAATAAGACAACAAAGGAAGTGGAAACTCTTCTAATAGCAAAGTATAAGCCTGTTTTGATGTATATCTGTGCATTAGAGAAAATCTAATGATTTCATTTGTGTAGATTGGACGTCCTTGTGGTTTATAAAGAGATAATTTATATAAATCTGATAATACACTTTTTGATACGTTCTTTGCAACTTCATGCATATAAGAAACAAAATTAACAAGCATACTGGCACTGGTCAATTTACAAACACTGCCTTCTCTAAACCATTTAGGCAATGGAACTGGGATACCTTTCATATGTAGCTTTACATGTAAGTCTTTATCAATAGTAATACTCTCAATGTTAGGAGTAACATCCCCGTCGTCGAAATAAATTCGAAGAAATAACACACGGTTATCAACTAGTTTAAATGAAAATCCTGCTGGACAAAAACTTTCATTAAGATCTATAATGCTTTTATTTGTATCATGTTTTCTAAAATCGTATGTTTCATCGAGAAAAGGATGAGAATATATACGAACTGCAGGGGGCTTACGTAAAGCTGAGGTTGATTGAATTAAAGATTTGATAGGATGTTTTGGTTGGTAATAATTGTTGGTATAGGATTTTCGCAATAATTCAATGTTATACGTTTACCTCTTTTCAAATATTTATCTTCAAAATGATCGATACATATAACTGAGTTTTCTGTGGGGCTCCAATCAGCTCGGTTGACAAACTTAATCCAACAATTTCGAAGATCTAACTAATTGCTATCAGGAAAACTAAACACAGTTTTGTATGTTACGTGGTTGCTGTTACTGGAACATTCTTCAATCTTTCGCTTATAATTACTTCTACAACCAACAACACAACACTTTTTTGGCATTGCGAAATAAAGTATTACTTGAATTAAAAAAAGTTTAATTTAAGATTGTTAAATCGGTTCATTGTAAACTTCAAACTCGTGTTTTTGCGGCCCACTAATTTTTTGCGTTCAAGGCAACAAATCCGGCCGTGTTATATAGTAGGCCATGGTAACGATATAAGATGTATAAAGCGGAGTTAAATAGCTTGTAGCATTTTGCAAAATAAAACTGAAACCCATATAAAACTTTTACGAAACCTACTTAAAAAAAAAAAAAGGGCCTTTAATTTCCCAATTTGCTGACGTGTGATAAATATCCAAGTCCTATTTTGACAAATGAACATATCTAAATTTATTGGGGGTATGTCACCGTCCTACCTTCCTCCCACACATACTCTTCACGCCGGCCTTGACTACATCTAGCCATTAATAATCATTCGTATTTTAAAGGAGTAGCAGATTTTGAGACCTGTTTTGTTTTAATTTTTATTAGGACAAAACAATTCTTATTTGTAACCCTCTCAACTTGAGGGAGTTACAAATTTTATGTGGTCATAATTTTTAAACTCTGAGAGATAATACTATGAAACTTAAAATTTATCAATGAATAAGTCTATTTGAGAATAGCACAAAAAATATTTTAGCAATTCTCACGTTAATCTCACGTTAGGGGTGGGGGAGAAGGGAGTTGGAATAAAAATAAAGGGCTTTTTCTTTCCCAGCTTGCAATCATTGCAATTTTTTGCAAAGCATCATTATTTGACATAAGTATAAACATACAAATTTTAGTTATCTCAAACACCAAAAAAACCTGGATCCGTCACTGATTGCATTGATAAAGTTTATCCGGCGATAAAAAATATTTTAAAAACAAAGTTATTTAACAATCGCAGAGTTACACCAGCAGTAACAAACGATATGAAAAAAACAACAATAATAAGATTTATTAAAGTGAAAAAATAAAAATTATTTATATTATTAACATCTGAATAGCTTTTTTATGACTTACTTTGGCAAATAATTTTCATTTTTAAGTAACTTTTTTATGTTAATTACTTATTTTAATTACTTTTATTTGTAAAAATAAATTACTTTTACGCACTTCTAAAACCAACTTTATATAATTAAATTTTAGGTGCAATGTAATTATTATTATTACTTGCTGAGATTGGACCCGTAAAAATACGGGTCTTTGTAAGTCTATTCCAAACTGAACTTTTTTATACTTTTTCCTTATAGTATAAGTTATACATCCTAGCTTTCCGGATCCGTAAAATACGGGTCTTTACCAAACCTACCATTTCTATACATATCTATTCCACACCGATTATTTATATACCTATTCCTTATTTACTTCAATATTTTTTAGTAAAATATTTTATTCTGAAAAAAACATTCAAAAGCAAAAAACATAACATGTGCATCTTTTCCGCACACGTAGAACTTTATGTTCGATCAATTCTTATTAAAATCGATCAATTCTTATTAGAAGAAGCTACCACTGGTTAAAAAATCTGCAACTGCCTACTTAAGGCACAAAGGATGAACTTCTAAATCGAATTAAAAAGTTTAATAGATATGTGAAACTGCTCAAGAATGTTAAGAGCAGGGTTGATAGAAATTTCAAATTTGAATGCAGTTCAGATTCTTCGATAATTCCTCCGAATTCTGCGAAATAGGAAATAGAATACTCTAAAATGCCATTTGTTGACCAAAAGATATTTTAAAAATATTTGTTGCATAAAAATGAGGGAAGTAATGGCCGAAAAGAAAAAGCTGCGCGTATGCTTCAAAGCAGAAAAATAGTAAACGTTATAGTTTTTCAAACTGACTTGAGTAACACTTTTGTAAAAGCACTGGTAAAAAAAATTATTTAAACAAAATGCCAGACCTGCGGTTATTTTATTCGCTAATGGTGTGCCATTTAAATCACATTGTCCTTGTCCAGTGGTTCAAATTTATCCTGCCACGTACTATATTTACATTTGTTTTTACAACATTACAAGTCCACAAAAGAAAAAATACTCGAGCTTACTTGTAAACAAACACTTCAAAAATGGCACAGAAGAATTACAAAAGGCTCTATTACTATGATGTCTCTTGAAGATATTAAAGTAAAATCAGCACAGATAAAAAAAAATGGCATTGTTACATGCTCTGCTGCTCACCTTGACACTTCTTATTTTAAACGTGATGTTTCTAACATATCTAATGTACTAAAGAAAAAAGCTCTTAAAAGGAGAAATTTGTAGAAAATCTTCTTTAGGAGAGCATTTAACTTTTATCTTTGAAAAAAAAAGCAATTTGCTATGCTGATCATGATTACACAAAAACGTTTTTATTTGATAAAACAATATTATCTGACAACACAAATAAGTTACAGAGAATTAACACAATAATAACAAATTTCAACAATTCTTCTGCTTTTAAAACACAAATTAGTATTGTAAGCTCTGAAGAAATTCTAATACAAGATATTTTACCTATTGAGTAATAAAGTCCACTTATGCTGAAAAAGACAATAATAAGCTAAATATTAGGAATAGTATAAAGAAACAATTAAAAATTAACCCAAAAGCCAAAGTTTATATAGACATAAGACTTTTAAACTCACCAAAACAACAGGGAGCTAATTATATAGATGTTGCACAAAATACTGAAGAGTGGGATCAATTAATTAGATTTAAAAAAATTGGAACTCGATTACCCTCTTTACTTGTACTTCAGGGAAAAAATAAATTTATCGAATGCTGGAGTATTGTAAAAACTGCTATATCTTATTTTGAAAAAGTTTCCCAATCAAAAATTACTATATACAATGTCAATTTCAAATGCTTTGTGCTGATGCTGAATTTTGTATTTTATTATCTTTTCATCCAGAGTCTTTTTTTTTTTTAATTGAAATAAATAATCTAATAACTAATATATTATTAGACATTTGTGACACTATTTTATCCAATTGAAAAATATTTGAATGGAACTATCATGAAAACAAAGAAGTTTGTTTGCTCTGAGAAAAACTGCTCACCAAAGAACTAAACTTTGAAAACCTAAATCTAGTTTGAAATTTTGTCAAGAAATACACAAATCAGTTGTTTTATTTAGTTTTGAGAACGATACTGATTTTACAACTCAAACATAATGTATTTTTACATACAACTATATATCTTTTTGATATATTTTTTTATTAACTATATAACTTATTTTTTGGTCTTGTAGAAGGTAATGTCATATTTGTAATATGAAACAACATTTGCCAAGTTGAACCCAGTAAACCCATTAGATTTTAAGGCAAGACATTATTTAAAACTTTCCAATTACATACTCTCCCAATATAACGCTTAACATGAATACAGGTGGCAGCAATATTAAAGTTTTTTTGTATTTTACATTCTGAAAATTAGGACCTACTTTTTGTTTTGGTCGATTTAAGTATATACCTTTAGAAGAGAATAGTTCTGTTATTGCAAATCCTTTAGCTGACATCACTTTGTGATCTTCTCTTACAAGTGATAGTATATCTGAGTTCTCCGTAATTTCAGAGTTTGAAATAGACCCTGGATAAATGTCATTGAAAATAAGGCCCATTCCATGAGGAGTTATTCTAATAAGGGCTTTCTTTGTATAAATGTTTTTGTAGTGAGAGAACATTAAACTACTAAAATCAAGATTAGAAGCATGCTGAAATTTGAATTCAGAGGCATCTATAACAATGTCAGTAAATCCATTGCCAATTTTCAGTAATATATTTGGCATTTTCTTTAGAAGAAAACTACAATCAACTTTTAAATCTATTTCGTTAAAAAGTGTAACACAAAATATTACCCAATCAGTGAAAATTCTATTTACAGTTGTTTAAGACTTTTCAAGCAAAAATGACATAAACTTTAAATCTAATCTATGACAACTTACAGTCAGAACACTAAAGAACTGTGTTTTATTATTAACAGTTTTTTCACCTGTATTTAGACAATCTGGGTATGGTATAAGATGTAAATACGGTTGGACACATTCAAAAAGCATATTAAAATTTTCTTTCAATACCCCGCATAACTATTGAAATGTTTGTTTTCTTGATATAATATTTTCAAAGGTAAATTGTTTTGCTCTCCAATTACCTATGCTTCCAGAAATATGCATAATTTCAACTGCTAAGTCTTGAATTTTTACACTTTTAAGTATTTTATTTTCAAATTTGGTTATGCAAATATCTTTTTCTTTTATAACAGTTTGTAATTCAATTGTTTTTAAGGATTTTTCAAGTTGTTTTTTTAATTCAGTTTTTAAAAATTCTCTAGTTTTTTTCATAGTTTGTTTAGCAAAATATACTATGTTTTTCAAATGATAACTATGAAAGCCTTTTCATTGAAATTATTAATAAAAAATACCGAAACATTTTAGTTGGATGTGTTTATCGTCCACCGAGTGGAAAAATAAAAAATTTCGAAACCTTTATCAAAAATACGATTATGAAAATAAATAAAGAAAATAAGACTTTATATATAACTGGTGACATAAATCTTGATGCTCTTTCTAACACAAAATTTCCAAAAATAAAATCTTTTTTTGATATGCTTTTTAAATTTAATGTCTTGTCAACTATTAATAAACCAACGCGAGTAACAAAAACCTCTGCAACAGCAATAGACAATATTTTTATCAATAATTATTTAGAAACGACATTTGAAACCGGTATATTTTTGACAGATATTAGCGATCATTTCCCGATATTCATAAAAATAAAAAACTTTAAATCTATGTCTGATTGTCATTCAAAAATTATACATTTAATAAAACGAAATTTAAAATTGAGTAACACTAATAAATTAACAAGTAGACTAAAACAAGAAACATGGAACAACGTATATAAATGTAAAGATACTAATGAAGCTTACAATGCCTTTTTAAGTACATTTTTGGAGTACTTTAATGAAACCTGTCCAAAAGAGATAATAACAACTAAGTCAAAAGCAATTGCTAATCCGTGGATGGATAAATCGTTATTAAAGTGCTCAAAAAAAAAAAAAAAACTTTACAATAAATTTTTGAAAAATAGAAACAATGATAATGAAAAAAATTACAAAAATTATAAATTTTTTTATCAAGATCTCATTAAAAATGCAAAAAAAAAATATTACAGTAATCAAATTAACAAATGCAAATTTGATAGCAAAAAAACATGGTCCATCATTAATCTCATAATGGGAAGAGAAAAACTAAATTCACCTTCTCTTCCTAAACGAATTGTTATTGAAAATAACGATATATTTTGTCAAAAACTAATTTCAGAAGAATTCAATAAATATTTTACAAATATTGGTCCTAATCTTGTAAATAAAATTGTACCAACATCTGTATCATTTAAAACCTATCTTAAAACCACGAATAACGTTACCATGCTTGATTATGAATTAGGCTATGAAGAATTAGAGGCAGCCTTTGCCTCCTTAAAAAAAAAAAGGCTCCAGGATTTGATGAGATATCTAGTGATATAGTTATTGCAAACAAACACAGTCTTAATAGACCCCTGATTCATATACTTAAGCTCTCATTAAATTCTGGGATATTTCCGGATGTACTTAAATTGGCAAAAGTAATTCCATTATACAAATGTAATGATCATTCTGACATTTCAAACTACAGGCCTATATCAATACTTTCTGTATTTTCAAAACTCTTCGAACGTGTAGTTTATAATAGAATCTATGATTACTTCATTAAAAACAATTTTTTTTACCCAAATCAGTTTGGCTTTCAAAAAAATCTCTCTACAGAACATGCAATCATTGAAATAGTAAATCAAATAACTAATGGTTTTGAAAATAATAAATTTACTTTAGGAGTGTTTCTTGATTTATCAAAAGCATTCGATACAGTGGACCATTGCATTCTATTAGATAAATTAAGGCATTACGGAATAATAAATAAAACTTATTATTGGATTAAAAGCTATCTTACAAACAGAAAACAATATGTAAATAATGTCCAATCTGGAGTATTAAATGTCATATGTGGAGTCCCGCAAGGATCGATTCTTGGTCCACTTCTTTTTCTAATATATATAAATGACTCTTGTAATGCATCTTTAAAAATGAACTCGGTCATGTTTGCAGATGACACAAACTTATTTCTCACCAACAATGATATCAAGAAATTATATGCAGACATGAATATTGAATTGTGTAAAGTAAACAACTGGTTTAAGGCAAACAAACTCTCACTTAACGCTGAGAAAACAAAGTATATACTATTTCACAAAAAAACACAAGAAGAAAATCTTCCTCTCAAGTTGCCTAACCTATCTCTAAATGATAAACTAGTAAATAAGCAATCCAATATAAGATTCTTAGGAATCATTGTTGATGAAAAATTATCCTGGCTTCCACATATAATATATATCCAGTCAAAAATCACCAAAATAATAGGTTTGATGTATCGAGTTCGCTCCTACGTCAATAAAAATAGTCTTAAATTAATCTACTTTGGGCTAATTCATAGCCTCATCAGCTATGCAAACATTTCATGGGCAAGTACTCAAGCGGCAAAGATTAAAAAAATTTATAGTCTTCAAAAACATGCCTGCAGAATCATTTACTCAAAAAATAGGCGTGAACACGCTAAGCCCTTAATGAAAGATATGAAAATGATGAATGTGTTTGAAATAAATATCTACCAGCATTTAATTTTCATGTATCGTTATAATCACAATATCTCTCCTATAAGCTTTAATAACAAGTTTAAAATAAATAAAAATGATAGCTATAATCTTAGAGCGAATATGACCAACACATATAAACTGCCTCGGATAATAAACAAATATTCAGAGTACAGCATTCTATATCGAGGTCCAAAAGTATGGAATACTTTTCAAAAAGGATTCAAAGGTACGGTAAATTCGTTAAGTTCATTCAAGTTTTTAACAAAAAAAGAAATTTTTAAAATATAAGAAACGTTTTTGGTTAATGATACTTTGAATAATTTCTCATAAATCTGTTTTTGTTTTATTTCTACTTTTGTTGGTTGCTTATCAATTTTATTAACGAATTACGCGTTTTATTACGATATTTTATTGAAATTTTATTACGCATATTGTAACATATTACGATATTTTTTTGAAATCTTGTTATAGGGGCTCTATGAAAAGATTGTGATAACGTACTGTCATCCTGTCATCCACATGAAAAGATTGTGATAACGTAGTGTCATCCTCATCTTCTTTGAGCCCCTATCTGTTTTACTTATTTTATTTATTGAAATTTTATATTACGAAGTTGTAAAATCTTATATTATATTAAAACATAAAAAAAAAAAAAAAAAAAAAAAAAAAAAAAAAAAGCACGAACTACGAAGGTTCGCCTTTTTTTAAAACTATTTACATTTTGAGCTATTGATAAAGCAGTTTTATATCTTTTTGAAGCATTTTTAAATATTAACTATTTCTTTGCTTTGAGTGTTGTTGAAATTGCGTTTATAAAGCTTTTATTTGAATTTATAACTCTTTTTTTAAGCTTTTCCAACTGATCTGGAGGAACAATAATATTTTTTATATGCTTGGTTTTATTTCTAATGTTCCTACTCCAATGGGCATTTGTCAATATTTTATCTCTCGGCAATCGATATCCTTTTATAGGATTTCCCTCATTATCTTTAGATCTGAAGTTGTTAAAATACAAATACGAGCTGCAATACGAACTGCAATACAAGCTGCAATACCACTTCATAATTAAGAAAAGAATTAAACTGCCTTAAAAAAGCGAGTTCGAAACGTAAACAAATATTTCGCTTTAAAAAAAATCTTCTCATCAAGTTAATATTAGTTTCCAGGTCTAACGCGGTTTGAAAAAGGCTAAGGGGTTGTCCATAAAGTATGTACGCTTTTTTTTCGTCAATCCCCCCCTCCCCGCATTTTGTAATACGCTCTTTTAAGTACCCTCCACCTCCTTAACAGTACCTACGCTTTTAAACTATTTATCTAACATTTTATGGCATTTTTTTTAGTTTATTGTCTCCTTTCTTTTATAATTAACTTACTCCCCTCCCATCTCATATACGCCATTTGCAGACCCCCTCTTCCCCTCCGAGCGTAAGTACTTTATGGACAATCCCTAATAGAGATTTTTTTTTTTTTATTAATTTAATTTTAATTGTAAATACATTTAATCTTTTACAATTAAAAATGACTTTTTTACTTAAAGGAAGTAAAAGTTTTATCCCTAATCTAACCTGACAGGCCCGTAGCAACCGGGTGGGCAGCAGGAACAATTGCATCCTCCCCCCCCCCCACAATAATTTTTCAAATAGATAATTTTTAAGAAATTGACTGAAAAAATGACCGAAAAAAAAGGTCCTCAAAACTATTTCAAGGTAGTACTGCCTCCCCTCCAACTATTTCAGGGTAGTACTAACTCCCACTATTATTTTTGCAAATATCGAAATGGCTTTTTTTTTTCGAAACTAATTTAACTTTTCGAAATTCAACTTAAATTTCAAAAATAATTTTTTTTTTTTTTTTTCGAAATTAAAATGAGTTTTCAAAATTAAATTTAAGTTTTCGAAATCATTTTAGCTATTCGATAGTTTTCGAAAGTTTTTACAAAATCCGAAAAAAAAGTTTTTTTATCGATAACGTTTCAATCAAAAAATTTTGAAAATTGCGTTTTCGAAAATGAACCGTATTTTATATTATGTAATGCAATTTTCAAAAGTAATTAACTTTTAAATATAAAAGTAAACAGCTTTTTCATGTGACTTACTTTTACATGTAAAAGTAAATTACTTTTTGATATAATCTTCTTTTACATCACTTACTTTTGAAAGTAAAAAAACTTACATTATAAAGTAAAAGTCGTTTCAAAAAAATTAATTACTTATACGAAAATGTAAACTTACATAAAACGTTTAAAGTTACTTATGTAATTTACTTTTTGATAAAAAATTTACTCGTGAAAGTAAAAAAAAATAAGTAAAAGAGCCATCCCTAATCCCTAGGCCTTACTAATATATAAAAACAAAGAAGATACTAGCGAAGGCGTAGTTGCGCCAATTTTTGCCATTAGAAGCGAGGGTGGACCTGAGTTTGCTGGGGATTTGTGTCCCTTCTGAAATCATTTTGCATTAAACACAAAAAAAGCCAGCCTAGCAAACATTCTTGGTTAGGACAGTTAGACTAATACCGTGGCATTCTTCGTCATCAGATAAACGCTCTGGATAACCACTGGATAAACGCTCACCAAGATCTCGTTGATAATCACAACTCAAGCCCTTCACGAGCTGTAAATGCTGCTGTGCATGATACTGCACCTTTTGATGTCGGTCTATCCAAAGAAAAATTATTACAGATAGCCAACTTAAGTCATTTCAGCAACACTACGAGAGCGAGTCAACGCTTTTAACAATCAAAATGGAGATAAGCTAAGAATACTCACATCTGCTTTGAAAAAAGCCCCAAATTTTGTCAAATGACACGATGCTACCTGGACGCCAGAATTATCCTCAATAATATCAAGAGTAGGAGTTAACACTTTTTGCGTTGATGGAAAAATTTTTATTTGGTCTACTGGACAAATTTTTATTTGGTCAATACACTCGCTCCAAGTTGTTAAAAAAGCTCTTGGTCAATCCAAACAAGCAGGTTAAAAAAATTTCAACATCTATTGTACGCGCTCAGCGCCAGGAAGAGCAAAATATATCCGCCGTTGAACAAGCTGCCGCTTTATCAGCTCCTACTTCAAAAAGAGTTGTTAAACTAACTCCAAAAGCAGCTGCCATACAAGAACTTAAAGCGCTAAGAAAAGAATCTGCCGTAAAAAGTTTTTTATATCTGCAAAAAATCCAGGGGTGAAAGGTTTTTTTCCTGTAAAAAATTCAGACTTAAAAAAAAAAATAGCGTGAGTAAACAATTTCAAACGACCTCTAGGAGGGGATGGTTCGTGGCCTTTTTAGTCGAGGAGGCTAATCTTTTTTTCTTTTTTTTAAAGTGATTACAACCCTATCTCAACCTTTTAACTCCAAAGCACGAACCTTGACGAACAAGGCCACTACGCGGAGAAGCAGGTTGATATACATGAAACATGTAAAATATTTTATAATTATTCTTTTTTAATTGAAAAGACTTATTAAGTTTCGAATTTAACTTCAAGTTAAATAAATTTTTGCAGTTGTCAACAAGTTCAACTGAAAGTCAAATTTCTATTTCAAATTCGGCACCGAAGTCGAAACCAAAGTCAACTTTGCCTGTGAGTAAACTTAGTATTCCAAATTTGAACGAGTATTCGACGGTCATCGACGGATATTGTATATCTTCAATATTGCATAATTTCAAAATCTATTAGATAAGTGATAAAATAATGCATTTTTAAATCTATCATGGATTCCATTTTCCTTTTTAAAATTTTCTTTTCTTTTTTAGGCATTTTGTTTTTGTTTATTAGTATTGTTTCTGAATTTCAGATGTATTCACTGTATTATGAGGAAAATTTGCCATAGGTGGAAAAAAGGCTACAAATAACAACTATTAATGATAATTTTTTGTTGTTTCTTTAATTTACTGATGGTGTCAACTAATCCATTTATCCTTTTGACTAAAGCTTTTATGCAGCAAAATAGTGTAACATTGAACTCCACGTAACATCTACAATAGATTGCATCATAAGATATATCTTTTAATGTCAAATACCAATCATAAATACTTTCATTGATCATTTTATCTAAATAAATATAGATTTTCTAGTCATCATTACGAACAAATATATATTTGTATATAAATTTAAAGTATTCATTTAATAATCACAAGTATTATTGAGCCATATGCATGCTTCATCCAAATGAGTTATTTTTGCATCACCTAACAGAAGGAGTTGATGGACCAACATCATGTAGTACTGATTTTAAAGGCTCTGTAGGAAAATTTCTTTCTAGTGTTAATAAAAATATATACAATTATAGTGTTAATAAAAATATATACAAAAATATACAATTTTAACTACATTTTTAAACAAAGATTTTTCATGAAATAGTCAGTGTGTGAAGCTAAAATTTTGCAAAAAGGTTAACAACATGTTGATTGAGGGATTTGACAGAGTTAAAATGGCTGCACTTTAAAAAATAATTTTTAATTTTTATGTAAAATTTATGCTGCTAATGTCAATATCTCAACAACAGCTAACTATAAAAGTCTCTTTTTGGTCAACAAAAAGACCTGGTGAACAATCTGTGAAAATTTTAGCCATAATCTCCAAGTAGTTCAAAAGATATTCTTGTTCAAAGTTTAAAAATCTGTTAACAGAGAAAACGCAAGAAAAAAAAAAAAAACGCAAGAAAAAAAAAAAAAATAACTTTAACAATATATATCTTTAAAAATTTCCAGACACATAGGAGTCATCCTTGCTAAATCCTTTTTTTATACCTCTCAATTTTTTCCTTCTCGATTTTGTCACTTCTTTTTCCTTCCTTTCCATATGAATGACGCGATTTTTGTCTTTTTTAATTGCACCGAGAAGGAAATATTTTCCACAATGAAATCCAAGTTGCTTAAATGTTTCTTTATGGGAAACGAAACCTCCATTAAAAGACATAACTGCAGAGAAAACAGCTAACTCTAAAACATTTTTTGAAACAAAATGTGTTTTGGGGCATTTTTCCCAGATTGTTTGATTAAAAGACTCATTAGGATTTTGGGTATAGCTGTGTAAACATTTTGACAAAAGATTGTCCGAATTAAGTTCCATAAATATTGGGTGTAATAGGTCTTTTATAGCAACTGGTAAGTTTAACTTGTTTTTATAAGTGCATTGTCCTGTAATCTTATCCCTTTGCCATTTGCACCAGCTAGTATTGGTTCTGGGACAAAATTGATGACGCGTAGCTGCATCACCTTCGCAGCAGTACCATAAAACTGCAAGTACAGCTTTTTTCATAGGGTAGAGTTTATCATTCTGACGAATAGCCATACCAAAGTAATTCTGCCTTAAGTTAATATTTGCATTAGTTAGTCTTCCTTTACCTGAGAGAGTTTTACTGTCATTCAACTTTTCTTTTTTTTTTAATGCACGTAAATTCCGAAGTCTTGTTCCAAGTCTTTTTTGAACATGACCGAGACACTCTAGTTTTTCTGGTATCAACATTTCTCCATAAGGTCTTGCTTCCCTTACTTTGCTGTATGCTTTAATGTCCCCATATCCTATGTAATGACTGTACCTTAAGTTAAACTTACTTAATGAGGAACAAAAAATTGAAATAGCACCAGCGGACTCCATAGCACCAGATGATTCGTGATGATTAATCGCACACTTATGTCTTGTTTTCCATAGTTCATAACCAGCTGATCCTTTTTTTTTTTTGACCAAATCTCACAAGATTTACAAAAATTTTGACATAGTGTAATAGTCTAAGACCTTTTTATTATCCTTTGAAATTGCAGATACCACGCCATTCAGGGATGAATAACCCCTTTTTTGCCATGTTCCATCAATAGAAATATGACAGTTAACAATATCATTGCTAAACGCATTGATGTTTATCATTTGACGCACTTCATGAGCAGCTTTTTGGGTACTTTTTTCAGCAGATTTTTCATATGCACAATAAAGAGTCTTATTAATTTTTTTATAAGTAGTAAATGCAATAGAAAATGGCATATTCATCATTTTTGTAAATGTTTCAATTCCAGCATGACCTTTGCCTATCTCGCGAAAAGCCATAACTGTGCGATAGTTAATTTCATGTGCTTTTTTTACAGTTTTACTTTTTTGTAAAGGTATATATTGAGGAGAAGTATAAGAAAATCTGCATGCTGAACAAACACTACATTTTATACATAATTTAAGTGAAAACCCTTTGTGTTCATTTTTATTATGTGTAAGCTTAACAGGTGAGCTACACTCAGAACAGCGTGAGAACTCCTCAAATAAATCTTTCATAATGCCAAAATGTATAAATATAAAAAAATTAAGGTCGTTAGATGTCTGTTTGTTTTTAGCTGAACTGCCAATACAATTAACTGCTTTGTTTAACTTTTTAGTACTTGTACTATTAGTACTACTAAACATATTTGAATAGGAAGCACTTTCAGGTGAAATGTTTTGTTGATCAGACATTTTATGATGATTTCCATGAAAATAATTTCTTATTATTCTTTTGCTATTTTTTTTATTTCCCATCTAAGAATAAAGCAGTAAAATGTGAAAAATAAATGCAATAAATTCAATAAAATAATCATAACAAGCTGTTATTGATACACTGTTATAAAATCGCTTCCTTCTCATTATACAATTCAATTTAATATTATTAATGGAATTAAAGTATTCGCAAAGTTGATATAAAGCAAAGGAGATATATATGAAATGTAGAATAATAATAGAAATTAATTGTTTGATGAAATTTATGGAAAGTTAGCCCAAAAGTAAGCATTGTTTATTGTTGCTATGCGGTTGCTAAGGGCTTCTTTTTGAGATCATATTACCAAATTAACATTTTCTGTCACTAAATTACTTTAAAACATAGTAAAACTATACATTTTTGAAATCTACAATTATTCTATTTTAGACTACTACTATTATTCAAATTTAGATAATTATAATAGTTTAGATAATTTAGATAATTATAATAGATAAATTTAATTATAATAGATTCATTTTAATTATAATAATTTAATAGATTATAATAATTTTATTTAATAGAATATAATAAATTTAAATATAATATAATAAATTTAATAGAATATAATATTAATAGAATAATAGAATTAATAGAATAATTTAATAGAATTAATAGAATAGAATTAATAGAATAGAATTAACTATTATAAAATAGAATAGAATTAATTAATTAATAGAATTAATAGAATAGAATTAATTATTATAAAATAGAATAGAATTAATTAATTAATAGAATAGAATTAATAGAATAATTTATTAGAATATAATATTTAATAGAATTTAATAGAATATAATATTTAAGAATATAATAAATTTAATAGAATATAATAATTATAATAGATTAAATTTAATTATAATAGATTAATTTAATTATAATAGATAAATTTTAAATTTAGATAAATATAATAGATAATTATCATAATTAAAATCTACTATTATTCACATTTAGAAAAAAAAAATCTGAAAATTTTGAAATTTGTCGGGCTAGTACCGCCTTTTTTGACATAAACGTAAAAGACAAACGTGGAGATGCTCTCTATCACATTCTTTCTCAGTTCAGAATTCTAAGAAATTAACCTGATAGGGTAAAAGAAATTATGTCTCCCTACATCCAGCTAAGAGCTTGGTATACAAACCATGAAAGTATTTAAATCTTTTTGTTATCCAGTAATTATGCTAAAGACCGCAACTTTGGAGTTAACCATATTTTGAAACAAAGGGGTTATAATGGCGTTGGAGATATGCGAATTTGACAAAGAAAAATACCTGAACTTTGCAGCAATTGGCCTTTAAAAGCTAATTAAATGGGAAAATCAAAAAATACAAAAACCTGTTTATACTTATTTGTTTACTAAAGATGTTGTTCTTGCTAAGATTAATAACTTTAATAACTCTTTCTGTCAAAATTCATACCCAAAATACTGAGCGTGCTGTAAAACAAGGGAAAGAAGCATTTATGTCGGTAGTTGGACCAGATGCAAGAGTTAGGTATATTAGAGCTAGAGTCATACATAGAGAGTTGCTACCTATGTTTAAAACAAAGACATTTTATTAAGCTTCTAATATCAATAGACTAATTTATTGTTTTTTTAACAGTGTTATCAAAATATCATTTGGGTAAGATAGGGGATAAATCACCTGTTTTTTGTTGAAACCGCGTCACTAACACCACCTCTTTTTAATTTTTAAAACAAAATAAGAAAGTCGGAAGAACTAGAAAGTCTTAAGACATTCTTCATTATAACCATATAAAAACTTCGTCAGATTAAAAAAATATTTAAAGAAATCCTATTTAAAATTTAATTTTACATAAGAATACATCTTTTCCTAAGCTTTTAGAGTGAGCAAAAAAATCTCGCCGTACCCTACTACGCAGTATTCTAAATTACGATGTTCAAACTTAAAAAATATCAATTAAAATTATCAAAATTTTATATTATTGTAAGGTAATATTATATAATGTTATATAATGAAACATGAATAATTGTAACTTTTTGGAATTACTTAGACAGCTCGTTATTTATTTATTTATTTTTCCCCTCAAATATATTTTTAGGCGCCCCCAAAAAGTCCTTACGGTCTTATCACAGAGCACCTCGGAAGAGCATTTGAAAGGAAGTTTACGCCTCCTTCCTTACCAAGGTTATAAAACTTGCCCAGAGGTGGCGTTGAACAACGGATCTGTAGTTTCTGAGGCAAGTGTGCTAACCACTGGGGTACGGCTGCTTAAACCTTTTTTTTTTCTTTTGTTATCTTGTCATTTATCTTATCTTGTCAATATCTCCTCTATAGATATAAATTATGCTTAAACATATCGGCATACTAAAAAACCAATGTTTGATGATGTTAAGCTTAAAAATCCAAAACTTGATTAGTGGAATAAAAACACCATATTTTCGAAAATTACAAATTTTTTTTTTTACTTCTATTGCCAAATAATGAAACCATCATTATTCATTCGGTACATAAATAGCAAGATGAGGAAGCTGCAATATCTTTAAAGTGCTATCTTTTTTGTCCATTCTTATTATACCATCTGGTCCATCAATATTTATAAGTTCGCCTGTATAATTTTTATCGGCACCAGCAAGGAGTTTCACCTGAAAAAGTTTTATTACAAAATAAAAATGAAACATATATGAAATAACTAAAATTACTTCACATACCGAATAATAATATCGTATTTTACTTAAATACTTTATTAATATACTTTCAAAACAAATAAGTCTCAGTAAATTTAAAACCTAAAACAACTTGCAACATTTACCTGATCTTTCACAACCGGGGGGACTATTTCTACATCCGTGTTGTTTAACGTAATGGATTCTTTTGTGTCTAACATCTGCAAAGTTAGAACATCGTCATCTATTGCACGAATAGCAGCTCGTTTGTTAGCGTAGCGTTGATCCTAAAAATTTTAAAAACTCCATTGAAATAAACTATTTAGATGTCAGCTAATCCGCCGTTTTTCATTTTTAAAGCAAATCTAAACGTCATTAAATTTTAATCCAGTGTCATATATGTTGCAGGGTCGGATCCAGACTATTTAGAAAGGAGAGCGGGGTTGGGGGTGGGGGGTAGGGGTGGGATGTCCGACTTAAAACTCGCATTTTACAATTTTACTAAACTTTCATATCTTTTTTAAACAACCTGTCTACTAGACCCAATTTACTTGCTTCTTTTTCAAACAATATGCTATTTTGTTATTTTTGTATATCTTTACTTAACAATATAAGTGTTAAATAAGATATGCAAAAAAAAACATTTTTAAAAAACACAAGAATTCAACCGTTTTATACTGTGAATACTTAAGTTCATTAAGACATTTTGAACCACCCAATTTTATTAGTTGGTGATTTTTTCAGAAAAAATTTTTTTAAGTCTATTCAAAATAAGTAGGAAATGCTCTTAACAAAATTTTTAAATAAAAAAATTAAAGATAATTTAATTCAAAAAATACATTTTTTAACACCTCTTAGCAAGATAACATAATTTAAAATTTCTTTTTCACCTCTAAACAAGATAAACCCCTGAAAGTTAATTTTATGTTTTTAATATACGTAAAAATAACATTCAGATTAATCTTGAGGTAGTCAATCAGCAAAATTAAAAAAATAATTAATTTTTGTTTATTGTAAATTTTGTTTAAATTAAACTTTTGCATTTGTAAATAGAATTAAAAAAATATGTTTGATATATTAAGCCTTTTAGATGTTTTATGCAAATGATATGTTTCATTGTAATTTTCATTTTTGTTGTTGTTGTTAATTTTGGTGTACCAGCAAATTTAATTTCCCGGCAGTATTTTTAATTCCCTAAATATAAAAAGGTTAATAACATATTTTATAATATATTATTTATTATTATGCAAAGATTTTTGTAACTTGCCTAACTTAAAAAAAATGTAAAAATGTATATAAAGAGCTTTTGAATATTAGCAGTATATAAAATATATATATATAATAATAATAATAATAATAATAATAATAATATATATATATATATATGTATATGTATATATATATATATATATATATATATATATATATATATATATATATATATATATATATATATATATATATATGTATATATGTATATATGTATATATGTATATACATATATGTACATACATATATGTATATATGTATATATGTATATATATATATATATATATATATATATATATATATATATATATATATATATATATATATATATATATATATAACAAACGTATTGAAAAATATAAACTAGAGAATAATTAAAGCCAATTAAAAAATAAAGTTTTTTTTAAAACTTTTTTTTTGAATGAATGACTTGTTGACAACACTTTATTTCACAATAAAAGAAACAAAAAAACATTGTTCTCGATCAACATAATTCATTTCTTCATTGTGCGTACTGATTACGTTTTTCTAGTTACGTATCTCTGAATCTAAGCCTGACATAATTTGTTATTTTTTAAAACTATTTTTTGAATCTTTGGGAACTTTCAACCAGTTCGGAATTCTGCGTTATACGCTGTGCCATCAGGCTGGGTACCACCTCCTAGGTGTCAGCCATTGGAACCGAGAGGCTGAATAAGTGCGAATTTCATAAATCCAAAATGGCATAAGTGCAAAGCAGTTGCAAAAAATGGCATAAGTGTGAACTGGCATAAGTGCAAATGGGAACAAGTGTGCCCAAAAAATTTTCAAACATGGGCATAGGTGCAAACTGGCTTAAATGCAAATTGGCATAAGTGCGCCAAAGGAAATTATGTCAATTATATTTATATTATATATATTAAATTATGTCAATATTTGCATTGACATAATTTCGAACTGAGAAAGGGCAAACATGTTGAAAAAACTGGGGTAAGTGCAAATTGGAATGTGTGCCAAAAGAATTTGCAAACATTGCACAGTGGGACAAAATCGAGTTTTTTGTACTAAAATTATTTTCGTAGTTTTTTTTTATTAGAATAGCTATATTTATATATAAAATGAATAAATAAAGTACTAAACATGTAATTAATATTTATATAATTTTATAAAATTTTATAAAATTTAATAATTTAATAATTTAATAAAATTTATATAAATAATTAATACAAAAAAAAAACATTAAAGAAATTAAATTTTGGTGAAAAATACAAAGTACTTTTATAAGACAACTTTTATCAGTGTAAACATTAAAAATATTACTTTTCAAATCATGTATTTGTCATAAAATAACTTTTTTAGATTTATATTTACAGAACTTATATATCATAACAGTAATGAAAGATTTTGTAGGTATTCTTTGTGTACAAAACATCTTTTTTACATGTTCAGTATTTCTCATCAACTGACCATTAACCGAAGACCAATCTTTTGTTATAACTTTTTTTTATTGCAAAAAGTAGCAAATTATTTATGATGCATGCATCATAAATAATTTGCTACTTTTGGAATGGCATAAGTGCAAAGTAGTTGCAAAAACTGGCATAAGTGCAAACTGGCATATATGCATCGAATAAATTTACAAACATTGGCTTAAATGCAAACTAACCTAAGTGTGAAGCAGTTGCAAAAAATTTGCAAAGATTGGCATATGTGCAAACTGGCATAAGTGTGCCGAAAGAATTTACAAAGGTTGGCATAAGTACAAATTGGCATATATGGAAATCCTATGCCATTGTTATTTAATTTTTTTAATGCACATATGCCAGTCACACACATGGCAATTTATGCTTCACATTTATGACAATTTGCACATTTGCCAGTTTGTACTTTTGCCAATGTTTGCAAATTCTTTTGGCACGCTTATGCCAGTTTGCATTTATGACAGTTTTTAAAACTGTAATGCACTTATGCAAGTTTGCCCTTATGCCAGTTTACATTTATGCAAGTTTGCACTTACACCAGTTTGCACTTATGTTGTTCACACTTATGCTAGTTTGCACTTGTGAAATTCGCGCTCAGTAGATTTTGGGAACCCCTTGGATCGTTCCAAAATCTACTGGAGAGGGATAACTTATCACTATTCATTTTGTCAAATGAACTGTTGTTAGTTGCCCCTCTCAGAAAGGTCTCAAAGATAGCCCAGGTGGCGCCAATGTCCAGCATCTACTTTAACCCCTGTATGTTTGTGTGTATATGTGTGTGTGTTTGTGTGTGTACCCATAAATCAAGAAGATCCTGGGTTCATCATCCTAAGCAGAAAATACTGTAACACAGTTTTACATCTACCCCAGCTTTATAGATGAAGAAGAGGAGTCTTTTTCTAGGAGGCCATCTACAAGACAATAGCTGGATGCAGTTAACATCGGTATAAAATGAGTATTTTTATTGAGACATAATTTCTAGTCTTTACTTAACCAAGATCTCCAAGACAATAAGTTTTTAATAATAAACAGATAAAAAGTTGCTTTGCATGGCTTGACGGTTGATGGCTCAACGGTTGATGGCTATTATTCTTCAATTCTCAAAAACTCCACTAAACTCCAGTCACAGTGCTTGACTTGCATTTATACTACTGAATCAACAAAAAATCTTCACTTTTTGAGTATTGATCTGGCGCTTTTATCCTTGAGATCTTTTTCCAGCTGGATTTTATATCCAATATATTTTTTTTTCAGAGTTCATTTTTGTGTACTATTTAGATCTTTATATTTTCTCTTTGTCTAAAAGTATGTGCAACAGATTTTGATCCATCATATATTAGCAATTACATATATATATATAAACATTTCTAATTGATTAATATATTAATCTAATGGATCCATCATATGTAAGCAATTGCATTTTTTTTTTACTAACAAATACTTTTTGATGGAACAAAGGCAATTAAAATATTTATCATAGTTTCTAAATATTTGTCTTAATGTTTTCACACAAAAAATAATTTGTGAAGGAGTTTTTAGATTTAAAGATTGAAACTTAATTTATGCATTTTTCTTTGCTATTTTTATAATTAATTAATATGCAATATGCATAATTTATTATAGTTTCTAAATATTTGTCTTAATGTTTTCACACAAAAAAATAATTTGTGAGCAATTATTAAGATTTGAAGATTTAAACATAATTATGCACTTTTTCTTTGCTATTTTTATAATTAATATGAAATTTATTTATAACATCTGTAGGTGTTCAATGAAGTTTCTCTATGTATTAATGTGTTTTTAAAGCTTAGAGGCAAAAGTTCTTTAACCAAAATATTATTTATTGTAACAAAATATTTTAATACAAGTTACCTTAAAAAATACATGTTACATTATATTAGCTACTTGTTTATATGAATAAATTAATAAGACCGAAAATCCTTTAAACTATACTCATGCTGATTCAAACCACCCGCCCATTATTTTAAAACAGCTTCCGCATTCAATTAAGTTAAAATGCCTTCAAACTCATTGAGTAAAAAAGTTTTTCTAAGATCTAGTTCTATGTGCAATGATGCATTGCTAAAGTCTGGCTTTAATTACAGACTATTTTTTTAATTACTTATATGCAATATGCATATTTTAAATACCTAGTCAACTTACATGATAGTCATCATTTACTTTCACCATTATGTCAGTTGCCAAGTTCTCAGTATGATCATGCTCTAAAAAATGTTCGTTATAAAATTAAAATAACTTTAACATGCTAAATTCAAAATCATCACTTATTTATAGGAAACATTATAGGACCATAAATAGATATAAAACAAAAATGCTTTTCTAAAGATGAATAAATGATTTTCTAAAGATGATTAAATCACCAATTAGAAAACAGCGCATTTTCAACTTGAAGATCAAACATTGTTTAAAAATTAGAGGATGCTCATTAGAAATTGATTTGTACTTAATATAAATAAAAGAACTTTGAATTATTGTTTTGATAAAAAATACATATTCTAATTATTAAAACAAAAAAAATACCATCATCATACTGACTTCGAGGAGTATTCGGTGTGTATGCTGGCGACATTGGCATTAATCCTGCTCCTGGTGTCAATGGATTTCCAATGATAGGTGATGGAGTATGCATGGGTGAATATGAAGAATCACCACCAAATACATTAGACATGGGAGTTCCTGGAGTATATGGAGCATTATATGCACTATGAGAAGGGGTTTGCGGACTTGGTGTATTTCCAAAACCCTTTTTAAAAAAGTCATTAACACTACATAAAAAAGACATTTTAAAATTTTATTATTTAATGCGGTGACAATGAGAATGAACATTATTTTCGTATATTTAGTTTTGCTTGAGGGTTAATAAACAAAATTGGAAAATATGGTACTTACTTGGTTTTTTTATCTACATAGGTTTTAGTATTATATGAATAACAAATGACAATTTAAAAGTGTCTGCATTACCATGGAAACCATGATAAATCATGAATACATGAGAGTACAAAATTTTAATGAAATTACATGTTTAAAAACAACTTACTGGTGATGAAGCTGTTACATCAAAATAATTTTCGTATTCATCACTTGGTCGTGCAGGTGTATTTGGTTGAGTTGGATCCCATGCACCACCATGTCCAACATGAGATGGAGTACGGTTGCCTTGATCATGCGAAGGTGTTCGTGAAGGATCATGAGAAGGAGTGCGCGAAGGATCATGCAAAGGAGTACGACCACCATAATTAGGAGTGCGATTACCTGAATTTTAATAAAATAAATGATAAGTGTTATGATAGTAATGTTAACAAGAATTTTGTACTACAGTGAAACCAGTGTTTTGGACTGCAGTGTAACCAGTGTTTTGTACTACAGTGTAACCAGTGTTTTGTACTACAGTGTAACCAGTGTTTTTGACTGCAGTCTTGTTCTTTTTATTGCCTTAGTTTTAAAAGCTAAAGAAAATAGACCTTTAGCTTAACAAATAAAAAAAATGTAAAACATCTTCTGCTAAACTTTAAAAAAAGCAACCTGCCATAGTGCTAAAAATCCTTGAATAAGTTTTTCAAACTCTACAACAAGACTGCAGTCCTTAATAAGCCCTTGTTTACATAACTATCATTAAGAATATTTAACAAAAAATAAAAAATCATAAATAGAATACTTTTTTTTTGCTTTAGTTTTAAAAGCTAAAGAAAATAGAGCTTTAGCTTAACAAATTAAAAAAAAAAACAACATAAAAACTTAAATTTACGTTAAAAAAATAAGTATAAATAATAAATATAAATTCCATACCATCAAGTATTGAAGGTGTTGAATCGCCTGGCGTACGAGAACCAGGACCTGTTGGAGTTTGGTTTTGCCGATACAAAGGTGTATGACCGTAAAAAGTACTGCTTCCACTCCTATTTTTGCCACTGAAAAAATAAAAAAGAATTTCAGTAAAAGTATTTCAACTTTATTTCTCTGCAATATTTAAAAAAATAAATAAATATGGATATGGCTAAAAACAATTGTGCTTCATAGTTATAGCTAAAAACAATGGTACTGCAAAGTTACGGCTATGAGCAAATTTAAATGAAGCATTTTAGCGGTTATTAACTTTATACTTGAATATAATGACATATTTTCCAGATTACTTGTCTGATATCAGGCCTTGCTATGAGATTTTATTAAGTAATGAAAACGCTTAACGCTAATAAATGTAACTTTAACACAGCTTTGATATTTACATTGTTAAAAGTTAACAACATCAGTTTAGTTGAAGTACACTGTCGTAATTAAATTCAATTTTAATATTAATTAGAGTTTTATAATATTATCATAGAAATATAATATTATAAAACTCTAATAATTTTCTAATATTATTAGAAAAATATATTTCTTTATAGTCATTTTTAAAAACATTCTTAACATTTTTTTATTTATCTATTCTTTAGAAATCTTTTGTTGCTATATCACAAATTATTATTATTTTTATTATTTTTTTTATGTATATTATTAATTAAACAAATAATAAATAATTTAATTAAATAAATAAACAATTTATATATAGATTTTAGTTACCAATAAGATATTTGTAAACAAAATTTATGCTCAATAAATTACCTCAAAAGAATTTTACACGATATTGAATTTATAAGAAACAAAAAATTTTAAATACATTTGTAAAAATTGTTTTTTCACAAATGTATTTAAAAAAATTTCTCCCCTTTCTCAAAAGTAAAAAAAATAAAGTTTTTATTTGCTTTCACATATTTTGATCTACAATGAAGAGATTTATATTTTAAGTAATGAATTAGTTAGCAAGATAAAAATTTCTTGACATCGACATTCTTAGAGGAAAGTAATTGCCACAAATCTAACAAGTTGCAAAAAACCGCAAATATATCAGTAAATATTGTTTAAAAATTGCCAATGCGATAAATTACGAAGTGATTTTTATAAAGCAAATTGCTGGGCAATTTATTGCGCGTTGATTTTTATCTAAATAATTGCATGCAATTCAATACAATTTTTTATTGCTTTTTATCGCATAATCAAAAAAAATTGCTATTGTGCTAACCGCCAATGCAGTAACACCAGTGTTTACAATCAATCAATCAATATATTTTTGAAATATTTGGTATTACATTTCAAGGTTGTTTACAAATAGTATAAACTACTAACATTAAGTAAACACCTAATAACAATGATTAAAATAGTAATGGTAATAATAACAAAAATAATGTTTATAATAGTAATAATAATAAATAATAGTAATAACATGTTATTTACCCAACAATTATAATGATAACATGTTATTTTAACAAAAGTAATAATATAGTAGTTATAATAATTTAAATGAATCGGTAGAACTTTCCATACAACAATCGTTTATACATACAAAGTCACAGTTATAAACAGTAATAAACTGACAAAATGTAACAACTAACGATGACATAAAAGCTACTACTGCTAAAAAAAAATTACAAAGATTTAGTAAATATATTTTCTTATAATATAATAACTGAAATATATTGCAAATAATATGACAAAGTAAATTAATAAAATATAAACAGAAAAACACTGAGAAAATCAAAACAAAACAAAAGTTACAACAAAAATTACAAGCAAAACAAAAGATTACGTTAAGTTCCTTTGGCAAAAAAAAAAAAAAAAAAAAACAACAATAAGAAAACAGCAATATAAAATTAAAAATAATAAATAAAGGAAGAAAAAAATGTAATAATAATACATGGTAGAATAAAACATATATAATAAATGGCTAAAACGAAAATAAAAACAAAAAATATATAACTGTATAAAAAAATTAGATATCATATATATACGCTTGAAAATAAAGAAAAATCATTACTACAAGATCGCATAACAACATAACTAAAAAATAAATTGTAAATAATGAATCCTAAGAAACATATGAAAAAACTAAAGAAATATATGAAACAAAACAAAAATATGAAAAAATAAAAAAATCTTCATTTGCCGATCTTTTTTTGATGTATAAATATTTTTTTTTTTCTTTCTTTTCCTTTCTTTTTATTTATTTCATTCATTAACTTTTTTTTTTTAATTTCTATTTTCAATACTTCTTTACTTATTTTCTTTCAGATATTTCTTTTTCTTTTCTTGTTTTAAAGTATTTATTTATTCTTCTTTTTAGTTGATTCTATTTTTTGTTTAATTTATAAATGTTTTCTTTTCCATTTTTTCTTTTTTCCTCCTTAAAAAAGTTATTTCTATCCGTTAGAAAAAAGTGTCCACCATTTGCGATGTTATTGAAATGAATCAATGAATCATACTACAGATCACTTTTCAATTAAATACAAATAAAAATATTTAAAACACTTATTTAAACAAAATTAAAAGTTATTGAAATTAGCAAGAAAATTTTTTTTACTGTTTTATTAAACTATTTTACATACCTTTGAAACTAAATTCTACATTTCTAATAACTGTTTAACATTCTTTTAAAAATAAGTATAAACTTTTAAAATAACATAAAATTTAAAGTCTTTTTAGAAAAAATTATTTAAAATAATCATAGTTGTGGTTAAATGCTTTATTTTACAAACTTATATTTTCTGAATAAATGTTACATAAAACAATATTAAAAGATAATTTAAATACCCAAAAAATTTATTGCTTAACCTAAAACTGCTGAACAAGTATGCAAATCGCCATTTCCTACGTAAAATGCAAGCTGCATAATGCTTTTTAACAAGGCCTGTGATATACAATGGAAAGTAAAATTAAAGAAATTTGACTGGTTAACATGAAAGTTACTTGACTGGTTAACATGAAAGAAACTTGACTGGATAACAGTTTCAATAACTCTGATTATTTAGGTCATATTTTTAAAAATCTGAAAAACATTTTTTAAAAGATCTCTGAAAAAATCCAGAATATATTTTTCCTACCATACATTTTCAACTAAGTATCACATGGTAAAAATGAATTGCTGATTTGAATGAGCGAATTGTTCATTTTCTTATTTAAAAGAACTAGTCTTTGAAGTTACAAAATGGGAAAAATTTTCGTAACTTACAAAATGAGTCAAAAGCTTATGAGATATACACAATAGGGTGTCACAGAAACAAACTTATTTTCCCCAGGATACCTCTCAAGTTATTCATATTCTCTGAGATTAAAAAAAAGGAGCTGTCTCTTGAAGTTAAAAATCAACGGAAAAAAAAATCAGTTGTCAAAAAGTGATATCTGTAAAACTTGACAAAATTGAATTTTTTGAAAAAAATAATGTCAATTTGGGATAAGTTAGTAAGGAAATTTTTTCTTATCTTTTATTTATTTTATTAATTAACTTATTGATTATGTCTAAGATGAATAATAATATTACAAGTCTGATACATGTTTTTATAAGCATATTTATTTTTGAAACAGGTTCAGGTATGCTTACACCAAATGTTATGAGGCTCACAAACATGCCTAAACTTCTGATACATATATACTTTTGTTTTGCACAAAAAAAATACAATAACTTTATTTAATGATTTTCATGCATCAAATAAGCCCAAAAATTCTGGTATTAATAATTTTCTGCTCATATTACGCAAAACATGTGTAATTTAGAGTTAGGCTCAACAATATACTTATCATTTGCTTATTTTATCTTAACAAAATCTGAACCTTGTATGTTTATAAGCATTATACTTATTAAAAAAAGCAAGCCAACTTAAATTGCTGTGGGTCAATTAAAAAGGTAAACTTATGATGAAAGGAATAATTAAATAATAATTATAATAATAACTAAATGTATGTTAAATTACTTAATGTTTTGAAGTATTTTTCAAAATGGGTTGTCTTCAGAAGAAAGCCACAAATAAATGAGAAAAAAGAAAGATAAAGACTTACCCCAGAAGGCTACTGTTTCTTCTTAAGTATCCTATCAATATGCAGGCGACACATGTGGGAGTTACACAACTCTTATTTTATGGAAGCTCTCACTAAAGAGAAAACAAAAGGGCTCAGGAGAGCACTATATATAAGATTGCAGAAAGTCTGCCCAAATGCCAAGTAAGAGGCGGACAAGATGGAGGAGATCATCAGGTTTGATTTGATAGAGCTTCATGTAGGATCATCCCGGTACAACATTGCAAGATAGGCCTTAAGGTTTTGCAAAAATGCATTGACCACAAAAACATTTAACAGGGGGGACTACAAAAAGCTCTGTGAACTAATTATCTTCTATTTAGGAGGAGATATACCAGGTTTCATCAACCTGGAGGTTGTCATGAAGATTACTGAGAAGGTAGCCTCAGATTACTGTTATTACAAGGTTAATGGAGCTAACTGAACTGGTAGGTTTACAGAGCTGGATTCTGTTCATAGTAGCTGAGGTTCTTGTTGGAGAGGTAGAGAAGTGAATCAACGGAGTTGTGAGACGTTTGATTTATTTTAAAAATTTTTTAAGTCGATCGTATGTGCCAATAACTTTGCGGAAAGGAATATCAGACTGATTCAGGACTTTGTTGGAGGCTACAAGTCGGATGACAAGAAACAGAATCTCATGCTCTTTGCCAGAGATAACAGAAAAAAACTTAAGAAGGACTTGACAAAGAAGCAATTCAAAAATGCCTAATTTTTTATACTGTAAATAAATATTTTGAAAAGAGTTTCTAAAATATGTTTTTTTCCTAAAAAAGGTCTTTTTTTTTAAAAAAAATAATGTTTTACATATATCACTTTTAAATGAGAAAAAAATTCTTTTTTAGTCTTTTTTTTTTAGCCTATTTGGACCATAGAGAATGAAAAAAGCTTGAGAGATATTTTTTTTAGAAACACTAATACACAACATAACAGTTATAAAATAGGATTTATGATAAATGTATCAACCAGGATTAGCAAAAACCCCTGCTTTGTCTATCCTCGTCTTTGTCTATATGTATATATATACACACATTTATACATTTATATATACATTATAAGAAGTTCATAAAAGTAGAGAATAAAATCAAAAGATAAAAAATTCCAAGCATGATAAAGAGAAGCAACTTTAGCTAACTGCTATAGATGCTAACTTTACATATACAGCTTTTATGAGAAGAAAAACATGCCAAACCTTATTAAAGTTTTTGGTATGTGAAGAACAATAATTTTTTTAAGCTTTTTTTACCTGAGTAAGCAATTGAGAAATACAGGAATAATTCAGGCTTTAGTGCCAGCAGGGTCAGTGGTGTTAGAGCCAAGCCATTCAATGTGATGAGTATTTAAGTCACCAACAACAACAATATTGGCTGAAAGATAAAGGAAAACGGTCAATTGGTCAGAAATTAGATTCAAAAGAATGGAGCCTCAAGAAGTCTTAAGAAAAATTTAAATTCATCTCACAAAGAGCAAGTTAGTCTGGTGAATTTTGCAAGAGGTAGGATTTAACTGATATAAAGTTATTTCCATGACCATGAATATTTATAAAAGATAGTTTAAAACAAATGGTGGAGATGGTTTTTTATGTTTAATTTAGTCAAGATTAGGAGAACTCGACTCAATCATACATCATGTACAAAGCATATATCATGTACAAAGCATGTCAGCCCAAACAATGAGCTATGCAGTTGCCAAAATCCTGATGATTGACCAAAAGTTACAACTCAGGGCTTCTTATGCGGCCTATAGAATGGACATCAAAAGCACTAACAGGGATATTATTCATGCGCAACATGGCGTTATTAATACTCAGATATTTATTAGCTGTTGATGGAACCAGCCTCTCTGAGAGCTACTACAGAGTTTGGGAAACCTTATTGACAGACGGCCTTGGGACCATTAAACTGAGTTTTAGAGTTTGCCTTCATAAGAAATAACAGAAAGTATTGTATAGCCGTTATCAGGGAGACTAAAACAAAAATCCATAAGTGTTGAGTCAAAAAGATCCAGCATCTATCATCATAGGCAGAAACAATATAACACAGATTTACATCGATGCCAGCCTGATAGATGAAAAAAGGGTGTGAGGCTGGTCAACATAGTTTTGCGGCTTAGCATTAAAGTTTTAGTCTAGTAGGCCCTCTACAAAACTGTAGCTGGATGCAGTTAATATTAGCTTAAGATGAGTATTTTCATAGTGACACCATCTATAGCCTTTACTTAACCAAGAGCCCCAGGGCAGAGGTTTTTTTCTTTTGCTTTTGCTTAGAAAAGCAAATCAAACAAGACAGCAGGATATGGAGTAGGTAGTTACATGTTACCAGTAGCAGGGTGATCAATGATGATCCTGAACCTGACTTGACCTGGAGTTGTTAAAAAAAGTTACTTCTGTAAGCAGTACTTTAAAAATTTGAATCAGAGATTTTGGAAATGCATTAAAAAAAATATATCTAAAAAAATACTGGAAATCAAGGTGAATGCATGTTTTATAGTTGTAGTAACTAGTTGGTAACTGAGCTAAGATCCAACCAGAGGTTCACACAGAGCACAAGCATACATATATAGCAAATTATGGGTGAGCTAACACAGTAACTAAAACACCGCCAACAGACAAATCACATACCACTAAAAACATGACAGATGTTTTGCAAGTTAAGCAAATTAAATAGCACTTGTTAAATAGTTTAATAGTTAAGAAATAACTTAAACAGAAGCTGGATTGATTTGGATCTGCTTGTAAATGAATATTTAAAAATAACTTTAGCAACAGAAGCTAGGGTGATTTGGATCTGCTTGTATGTGAATATTTAAAAATAATTTTAGCAATAGAAGCTTATAGAAGTTATAATTTGGATCTAGAAGTTATAATTTGGATGTGCTTGTGAGTTAATATTTCAAAAGTAAATATTGTTAATAATATATTTTTGACCCAATCAAATCAATAAACATCAAAAACCTTTTTATTGCAAACTCTTTTATAAGTGCTTTACATAGTTTTGCTTTTGACAATAATTTATTATAATTTATTATATATTAATTTATTATAGCGTAAAATGGGTTTAATTTTCTTGTGATGGTGATTCTAAATTTGACAAAAATGCAGGTCCTGCTCGTTTACTTTTTAATTATATGCTAGTAAATAATTTAGCTATTATTATTGTTAAAGTAAGTAACATTGACCCAAGTAAGTAGTGAGTAATGTGGTTACGACATTTGACAATCTGGTATAAAATGGTGATTCATCCTTACTGTGTTAATATAGGCATTAATATTTGAGAGCATAATCTTAAGCATCAACATCTTTGCACTCTTCTACTTGGAAATAGAGTGAAAATATGGAAGATATAAAATCATTATCATTTACAGATTGCTCATCTACCATGTAAAAATTTAACTAGAGTAAGCTTCCATTATAGATGAACATCAACATATTATACCAATTTTTCACATGAATCGTCATGTCAATTGAATGTCATCTGCTACCAAATGTCAATCAAATTGTTAAATGAATGTCATCTGTTTTACACTACTATTCTGATAAAAATATTTAAATAAAATATAAAAACCTTGTCAGAGATAATCGAGATCGATCAACAGATATTGTTTTACAATTAGTATGCAATTCAATCCTTGCCAAAGAATCTGTAGCATCTTTGATAATACCAAAGTATCCTTTAAAAAAGCAATTTATTCCAATTTTAAAAAGTGTATGGCTAAAATATTAAGTAACAAAATTTATAAACTTATGACATAATTATAATAATTATAATTATAAATAAAAATTATTATTCATAATTATGGTGTAGAGCTATATATTGTATAATATTAATTTAACTAAGGTCTATAACAACCATTTTTATGGATTTGCTAAATTTTAAAAACAAATATATTTTTTTTTAGTAAAAAAAATTCATTAATTTTCTAACAATATTATTTTAAAAATTTACCTTTAAATGGACCTTGTACAATGCGCACTGTTTGACCGATAAGTGAATTGTCCCTACCACGTCCCCTTCCACCACCCCCACCCCCACCTCCTCCTCTACCACCATCACCTTTACCTCTTCCATCAAAATTGTTTCCGCCACCACCACCACCTTTAAAAAAAGTAAAACAAGTCTACAAAAAAATTAAAAGAATAAATAACAGAAATATAAATAAAGCAGTGACTACAGTAGTAGTCCTTATACACATGCTGATCTATAATTGCTTTAACTCTGATGACCACCAAATATTGCCTTACAAAGACAACATTTGGCATTCTTCGATCTTCTTAGAAATTCTTACAAGCAAATTTGCCTGTTTATAATCAATAATTTTGGGTCAACCCATTTGCTTCATCTTAATATTATTACTGTAACTTAATAGTAGTGTTGTTTTACTTTCGTTTTAATTAGCTACGGTTAAAATAGTAAATAAATAATAATAGCATTAAAATAGTAGATAAATAATAATAGCATTATTAAGATCGTATTATAAAAAAGGTAAGTATAGAAAACAGTTTAGAAAATTTTATATTACATTTTTATTAGATAAAAAGTAAAAAAGGATAACCCCTTCTAATTTTTTAAATCGTTTATATTTTGTTTGTTTTAACTTTATTTTTTTTTTTTTTTTTTACCTTGGTTTTTTTTTAGCAGTTTTGTTTTTATTGAGCTTATATCTTATTTTTTAGAAAGAAATTAGGGGTATGGATAGGACTAATTAAAATTCAATCAGAATATACAGAATAGACAATAAGGTAAGGCTTAATTATTTTTATGCACTTTTTTGCACTAAAAGAGTGACTAAAACTTTATCATAAAATTGTTTATTACTATTTTTACATTTATTTAGAAAAAAAAGTTTTAAGAAGTTCTAAATTGATATAATTCAAACATACACTGAATCCTTTCATTTCATACCTTGCTTAGTTTATTATGTTGATTATTATTTTATTGACATTTCTGTGATCCTATTACCTTTTTTTGTTCTGTTTTAGAAAACTTATAAAAATAAATTAAAATTTTGAGCCAACACTGACATTTTATTGTTTGTAAAGCTTTAACTTTGTTATGAGAATCGCAGTTTTTTTATTTGCTTTTTTTGTTTTTTATTCAATATTTGATTTAAATTATTATTAGATGTTATTAAATATTGTTTTATGTTTTTGATAAATATCTTTAGATCATTTCAAAATTATTTTTTTATTTTTTGGTCATATTTTTGGATTTTAATAAATCTTTTATTTTAAAAATTGTTACCTTAAAAGTTTTAATAAAATTGGTATAACTTTTATATCAGTTTTTGACCTTAATGGTAAACCAGTTGTTGAACTAATAAGTTAAATTTCAAAGGTTTATATATTATATAAGTAATTGCATTTGAGTATTTTTTTTTATAAATATATTGGTTTATATTTTTTCATAAAAATATATCGGTTTATATTTTTTTTATAAATATATTGCTTTATATTTTTTCATAAATATATTGTTTTATATTTTTTCATAAATATATTGGTTTATATTTTTTCATAAATATATTGGTTTATATTGTTTCATAAATATATTGGTTTATACTTTTTCATAAATATATTGGTTTATATTTTTTCATAAATATATTGGTTTATATTTTTTCATAAATATATTGCTTTATATTTTTTCATAAATATATTGCTTTATATTTTTTCATAAATATATTGCTTTATATTTTTTCATAAATATATTACTTTATATTAATTTTATAGCTGTTTTAAATAGCTTAGTTGAAATGTTTTATAGATAAAAAACAAAATAAACTTTTATTATCAAAATTACTTCTTTGTTATTAGAATTGCTTTCGTTATTTTTAATTTTATTTAGATAGAATATTATCATTTGTTTTTTTTGTTTTTTATCTCTTAAAAATATGTTTCTATAATTTTCAAATAGTATATTTGATTTAATTTAAATTTTTGGTTATTTATTTGATTTAGTTTTCTTTTTTTTATTTCTTTTTAAATGCAGTGATTTATAAAAGTTACTTGATTTTTCCTTTTGTTCACTTTAGAGTAGTAGTAAGCATTTTAAAGAAAAGATTAAGTTTTTTTTACATTCATTTGTGACTACAGTAGCAATACTGCTGGTAATAATAATAGTGAAATTGAAATGGATGGTATTGGGCTTGCAGAAGTCATTAGTGTAAATGCTAATAGGCGGCTTGAAAATAATCTTCATCGAAATGAAAGAAATAGAGCTAGACGAAATGAAATTAATTGTTGTCAAAATAAAAGAAATAGAGCTAGACAAGCAGAAATTAACTTGAACCCTAATAAAAATAATGTATGAAATTCTGCAAGACAAGGAAGAATGCATTGTATAGCAAGAAGAAATATTCCATATAATAATTTTTTAGGTGAAATGAACCAGATCTGTCAACATTGCGGTGCTAAAAAATTTCCAGATGAAAGTAATTTTCTGTTGCCATAATGAAAAGGAGGTTTTACCTCCACTTTCACCATTTTTGCAAACTTTACAAGATTTATTTACAGGGGATTATATAGATCATAATTCCAACATAAATTTTTTAAAATATATTAGAAATTATAATGCCTGTCTTTCTTTTGCTTCTTTTACAACTGATGTAATTAATACTGTAATTTAATTTAGTAGTGTCGTTTCACTTTCATTTATAAAGTTGTTTTAATTAGTTACTAGGCTTTTCTGAACTTGAAAGAGCGCGTTCTCAATATGCACGCGGTCATTTAAGAAATATCTACCAAGCATGTTAAAACTTTTTACTTTTTGGAATTTAATTATTATTTATCAGTTTAGAAATATTAGATAAATTATAATAGCAATATTAAGATTGTATTATAAAAGAGGTAAGTATAGAAAACAGTTTAGAAAATTATATTTACATTTATATATATTACATTTTTATCAGAAAAAAAGTAGAAAGGATCACAACTTCTAATTTTTTAAACAGTTTATATTTTGTTTCCTTTAGCTTTATTCTTAATATTTTTTTAGCAGTTTTATTTTTATTTAGCTTATATTTTATTTTTTAGAAAGAAATTAGGGGTATGGATAAGGCCTAACTATTTTTTATGCACTTTTTTGCACTAAAAGAATTACTAAAACTTATCATAAATTTGGGTATGCTTTGAATAAACATTATGTAGATGCTTTAAATGAATATTAGGGATCGACACAACAAAATATACATTTATTAATTGACAGTAAGGATTAATAGGATAGCAATAGTCATGATTTTTAGTATTTTATAGGGGTGCGTCATTTACGCATCCTCCTAAAATTATTTATTACTACTTTTAAATTTATTTATAAAAAAAATGTTTCAAGAATCCTAAATTTATATAATTCAAACATACACTAAATCCTATCATTTCATACTTTGCTTAGTCTATTATGCTGATTATTATTTTATTGACATTTCTGTGATGCTATTACCATAGCTAGAAACCATTGTAAAAAAGGTTTTGTCTAACGCCAAAGCCCGCTATTCTCAGGTCATGAATTCTTGTATTTCATCACAAAAATTAGGCTATCGTAACATCTGGAGAATCTTTAATAGTATCAATATAAAGGGCAAACCTGTAATTCCACCTCTCTTGTATGGTTCAGACTTTGCCACCTCACTTATAGACAAATCTGAATTGTTTGCTAAAAACGTTTCATTAATATCATCTCTTGATTCCACTAGTTGCGCTCTACCTGATATAGCCGTCAAACAGGTTGATCCATTGCATGGCATTCATATCACTTCAGCTTCTGAATAAAAAGTGATTTCCTGTTTAGACTCTTCTACAGCTTGTGGCCCGGACAACATACCTGTTATAGCCATGCAGAAGTGTTCTCCGGAGCAGTCATCTATACTTTCAAAACAATTCAGCAAGTGCTTATCAGAGTCTTGTTTTCCAGCATGCTGGAAAGTGGCATCTGTTATCCCTATTTTCAAAAACTCTGGAGAGCGATCTGATTTGTCTAACTACCGTCCCATTAGTCTTCCTCTTATCATATGGAAGGTTTTTGAATCTTTAATTAACAAACACTTAATCTCTCATCTTGAATCTAATAACTTACTTTCTGATCATCAGTATGGATTTCGATCTTCTTGTTCTACAGCTGACTTGCTAACAGTAATAACCGATAGGTCTTATCGTGCATTAGATAAAGGTGGGGAGGTTAAGGCCATTGCTCTTGACATTTCTTTTAAAGCTTTTGATAAAGCTTTTAATAAAGTTTAGCATGCTGGTCTTCTCCATAAGCTTTCTTATGATGTATCTGGTAACATCTTTAAGGTTATTGAATCCTTCCTCTCCAATTGTAGTATAAAAATTGTCCTTGATGGACAGCATTCTTCTTCTTAATCTGTAACTTCAGGGGTTCCTCAAGGTTCAATCCTTAGCCATATACTCTTTTTAATTTACATTAACAATTTTCCAGACCTTCTCACATCTAAGGTGGCATTGTTCGCTGATGATACTACCATTTATTCTTGTCATAATAATAAGCCAACACTCTCTGATTGCTTGGAGGGGGCATTTGAGTTTAAAAAGGATCTCACTTCTGCTACAGCATGGGGCTCACAGTGGCTGGTGAACTTTAATTCAGATAAAACTCATTTTTTTCAGCCAATCGTTATTGCAATAATTTAGATTTTCCTATATTTATGAAAGGTAATGTACTCGATGAGTCATCTACCCTTCAATTCTAGGATTAACTCTTACTTCCAATCTTTCTTGGAAAACATATATCAAACCCATTGCAAAACTAGCATCTGCTAAAGTTACATCTCTTTATTGAGCTCGACACTTTCTTACTCTTACTTTTCTTATTCTCTATCTCTATAAATCTCAAATCTGGCATTGTATGGAATATTGTTGCCATATCTGGGGCGGATCTTCTAATGATGCCCTTTCTCTTTTAGACAAGGTGCAAAAATGCATTGTAAACATAGTTGGACCTGCTCTTGGAGTCAACCTCCAACCATTATCACATTGTTATAATGTTGCTTCTCTTTCTCTTTTCTACAGATACTATAATGGGCACTGCTCTAAAGAGCTAGCCTCTCTTGTGCCATCTACTAAATTTCTAAAATTCTTGTGTTACTCGTCATTCAAGTAAGTCTCATCCTTTTCTGTGACTGTTCCTAAGTGCTCCAAAAACTTTTATGCCTCTAGTTTTTTTCCTCAAACATCAGTTATTTGGAATTCACTTCCTTAATCTTACTTTACTGATTCATATGATTAGCAATCCTTTAATTTGTCTGTTAATTATTATCTTACTTTACAATCTTTATATTTTCTCTTCCAGTAACTTCCAACTCTAATTAGTGGTTGCTTGCAGCCTTGTTGGAAGCCAAGATGTCTCAAAAAAACAAAAACAAAAAAAAAACAAATAATACTTTGCTGAATGACAAGTCAAGCAAGAATGAGTTTTATTTGATGGAACTAGAGATGATGATGGAACTAGAGATAAAAGCTCCTTTGAGCAGCAACCATAATAGAGTTTGTAAAAAAAGAGAAAAAGATACAACTTTAATGCAATGGGAAAGAGGCTCAAGCTTAGCAGAGAGCTTTTTTGAACTTTGTCTAGAAGAGAAAGAGCATCATTAGAAGTACCACCCTAAATATGATAACAATATCCCATACAGTACAAATAAAAGATTTTTAGAGGTTGAGAATGGAACTATGAGTGAGAAAATGACAAGCAACATAAAGAGAACCAACCTTAGCAGATGCAAACTCTGCAACTGATTGTATGTATGGTTTCCATGAAAGGTCAGTAGTAAGCAGTAATCCAAGAAGATGTAAAGTAGAGGACTCAGTGAGACGATTACCATTCTTTAACATAGGATTGTCAACAGTACTGCAATAGTTGTTTACAACTACTGAGTTTTGTTGGAGTTGAAATTTACAAATCAATGCGAGCCTCAATCTGTTACAGAAATATATATAAATAAATATATATAGATCAGATTTAAGATTGACTACCTGTTCTTATCGATCTAAAAAAAAAGACTTTTTGTGAAGATAGGAGTATAAAGTCAGTAGCAAATAAAGCTACTTTAGATGTAAGGTTGTAGGAAAGATCATTAATGTAGATAAAAAACAAAACAGGACTAAGGATAGAACCTTGAGGTACCCCAGAAGTTAATGGAAATAAAGATGAGTGTTGGTCTTCGAGGATGACTTTAATAAAGCGAGTAGAAAGACACAATTTGATAATCTCATAAGCTTATGGAGAAGACCAACATGCCAAACTTTGTCAAGTAAATATTTCAAGTGCAATAGCCCTAGCCTCATTGCCTCCATCTAATCCAGTTAACAAGGTGGCTGTAGAGCGAGAGGATCAAAAACAGTTGATTATCTGACAATGGTTCATTTGAAAGTTGAAAGTGAAGATGTGTAAAAAAAAAAAAAATGTTTATAAATTGATATTTTATTACGAGATATGTTTCTTTATATATGAATATATATATGAATCTTTTTAGATTTTTTCATGTTATTTTAAAATTTTTTCAATCAAGAAATCAAGAAAAAATCTTTTTGCTATATATACATTTTGTTTATATCTTAATTGGAATTTTTAGAACCGTGAAGTACCAACATTAATTGTTTTCTAAAAGCTAACATAAAATAACAATATTTAACAACTACTACTCTCTTATCATGACATCTTATCTCTAACAGATACATTTATTTTCGATTCATATATGATGTTTTTCTTTGTACTTACTTATTCGTTCCACTTTTTCATTTCAGATTTATCATATGATGGAGTTATGCCATATAGAAGAACATGTTGTTGTAAATTTTTATAAATTTTTTAAAACCATCTACTAATAATTAGTCCAGTGAACATTCAAACTTCAATGTTGAATATGTCATTTTTAAGTAGTTTCTAGGCTTTTCTGAATGTGTCTTTTATTCACATGGTTTTACAAGCAAGGTCTGCAAGCAAAATTTAGCTGAAATATTTTTCTTAGCCTTTAAGGAGAATTGATGTTGTTCTTTGTTTAATTTAATTTGTTTAAATATAGCAGTTTTAATAAATTTTTGTTTGTTTTTGGTTTTTTACTTATCTATTTTCAGATACTTAAGAACTAGACAACTTAGCTAAGCAAGTTTTGTTTTATTTTTTAGTGCAATTGGAAAGAGCTCAAAGCTATTTTTTAGAGCAATTAAAAAAAAACTGAAGTGTTTTTAAGTCACTTCACACAGTATAACTGATACTGGTTTGAGTAAGTTTACTATTTTGTTTCATTTTATATTGGATTTATTTTATATTAGATATATATCATATTAGATATATATTATATGTATTTAACATGGAAAACTGACTGTAATTTGTTGTCACGAAAGTTTATACACATAAATCTGCCTATATTTCAGTATATTTTATAGTTCTCTATATTTATATAAATATTCTTTCTTACAAAAAAATAACAGAATAGAAAAAATAAATAAGTTCCTGTTGGAAATAGTTGAAAAAAATGATGATGCTTTTCCATATTTCATTGCGTAAAGTGTTATACTACTTTTTGAAGGTATGTGAATATATATACATATATATATATATATATATATATATATATATATATATATATATATATATATATATATATATATATATATATATATATATATATATATATATACACTAGCTGGATTACCCGACGTTTCATGCAGGTTTCTGTCACACTTGTACTTGACCAAATTTATCTTTTCCAAATTTCATTGTGTTTAATGTGAGTTAAGTTGTTTAAATTTAGGTAAATGAAATTCTTATTTATTCTGTACAGAAACATATGAAGGTTAACAAAGTTACCAAATACTACAGGTACAGTCTGCTGTTACTGGAGGGCATTCTAATACACAACATTGACCGTTTTATTTTCTGGAGCAAATATATAGAGATTTTGAGGTGATCCGACTCTTGAACAGGCCACATAGAGTTGGCCATGAGAAAAGCATGATTTTTCTAGGTTGATGCCAACAACCTGCAAAGACTGACCCTGTGACTTGTTTATTGTCATTGCAAAAGAGACTTGGACTGCAGGCGCTTAAAGTGCAGAGGAGAATTCTTGTCATCGTGAATGAGTGGGATTCTTGGAATAAAGACATCTTCACCTTTTGCACAACCTGCTAGAATTGTAGCTTCAATTACTTTTTGATGCCAAGTCGAGTTCCATTGCACAGTTTTGGTACATCCAAGTTGCGTAAAAGAATAATTGGTGCGCTGACTTTAAGTTCAAGTTTGTGGGATGGCATGCCACTTGGTTCTAAGCGATTCAAAAACATTACAGGATATTCTACCGCATCGTCCATGTCAATTGTGGTGTCAGCTGAGGTGTAATTATGCACCTGCCCCGGAATCTCATTGATCATGTTGGCATTAATTGCATTGACAGTTGTTTGTTGGTGCCAAAATTGCTCTCTCACACAGCCAGGCATAGTACAAATTCGGACCTTCAGCATACTTTCTTTGAATGTCTGGGAAAACCTTGTTCTTTAACTCAAGTAATGAGTTAACCATGTTGCAAAAATTAGCAGGAAAACCGATTCTTCCACCTTGATCAGGTTTTACCCTGCCTTCACCAAGCATTAGTAGCAATCTTGAAAATTCCGGTGCCGAAGGATCACCTGAGACTCGAGCTTGCATGTTTGTGGTAAGGACCGCTCGGATTCAACCTTCACATATACATTAACCAAAACCTGATGAGTCAAGTCCCTGAAAGCCATTAGCCAGTTGGTAATCCCAGGAGCACTGCTTCGAATCATTAGCATGGATGCATAGAAATCCATGCAGGAAACTGTTTTGCGTGGGTCAGGATTGCCTCGGATGATCTGTGGTATTTAGAAATGGTAACCAACTTGGCCATTCCAAAAAACCAATGGGTACTGTAGAGGATCATATAGCTGGTGGAATTCATCAATTCGGCTTGTTGTGTTGTCATGTTTCTCTATAACAATGTCCCGTTGCTCAGCATTTTGGTTGCCCAAAATAATTGCTACTTCATTTACAGTTGGTGCATTAAAAGTACCCGGGTGGCTGCCTCAGGGTGCCTAATCTGCATGTATGACCAGTGGGCTATCATCATTAGGCATACAATTTGCAGCAGCAAGAAATAAACGAACACATGAGTTGTGCTGCATGAGCAAATTCTGGAGTACTTGAACAATATTCAAGCGCAAAGTGTAGCCATTCCTGTTTGCCTCATTGTGTCGAAAATCGACCTGCACTGTACTGTCACCCAAAAAATACACCTGGAGGAACCCAGGAGTTGTTATATGATGGTTGTTGTTTTGAGGAGCAACAGTGAACCAATTAAATGGTACACTTGGCCCTGAACTTTGAATGTTGGCATGTATCCTTCGTCTCAAATTTATTGATAATATCCAAAAGATATCATTTGGAAGCAATTATTATATAGAGGTGAATATGGCGCAGAAAGTCTGTAGAGATAGGTGAGGACCCATCTAAAAATGACCTAAGTTCAACTGGCGGTTGTGGTATAACCTCAATCTTGCCACTTTGACAACAAATCCCCGGTGGCTCCTTCTCAAGTCGAAAAGCATCACAGTAAGTGCAAAATTTGTCAATGTTGCCAATTGAAACCAGGTTTTCAGCAAATAATGCTTGTGGATGATAGTGGAAGGCCAAATTGACGCACTTGTTCAGTTTGTATACGAATTTATGTAGCCAAAGGGGCCTCAACTGCTCGTTGACTTGCATTTCGAATCTGGTTAGACAGTAGTTGTGCCTGCTGTTGTTCAGGGGCCTCAGCTGTTCGTAGATCAGCCTGCTATAGTTATTAGGAATGCAAACGAGCCTGCATTTGTGCATCTGTCTCAGCTGCTCTCCTGTCACGCTGGGTTTGTAGTTGGTCCTGATGTTCTTCTTCAGTTTGAGAAACTCGAACTGAAGCCATGTGACGTGCAGCAGGTGACGTCCTACCCAATGCAAGATTCTTCTTTGGTGGCATGATGACAAATCTGAACAAAATGAATCAGTTGAGCTTGTAAAAGAATTCAGTGAAAACAGTAACTTACCGATGACCAAAAGGTGAAAAAGTTGTTTCAAAGGCAGTGGAGTGGTGTTGTAATGATGTCAGAAGTCCAAATTGGTGATGGGATCACTTGCAACTGTCCAACCTGAACAAAATAGGTGAATCAGATGGGCCTGCAGAACAGATTGTTGCTTACCAATGACCAAAAGGTGAAAGAGTTGTTCTAAAGGCAGTGAAGTGGTGTTGCAGTAATGCCTGAAGTCCAAAATAGTGGTAATATCACTTGGAAGATGCTAAGGAAACACTGGGATTGAATTCAGACTTGAATATTTACAATTCGGAAGTTCGCGGAAAATCGCGCTGAAAATCGCAATTGAAAATAGCGGGAAAATTTGAAAATGCTTTTTTGAGCAAAGAAAAAAAATGATATCGCTGTTTTGGGTCACTTTTGAGGGCTGAGTTGTTTTTATAGGGTTAATCAGGCCATTTCTAGGTAGTTTGTTTAATGAAATTTGTCTCTATCATGCATCATTTCTGAGATACATGGTAGGGATGCCCTCCTTGCACTACATAAGGGCCTTGAAGGAGGGGCCGCTGGTGGCCCAAACCTGGCCAAAACCACTGCTTAAGCCTACTTAGTGCCTGTGCCAAGTTTGATATTGATTGGTCCAGAGGTGTTGACGCCTATAGCTAACATCAAACATACAAACATTGCCTTTTGTATATATAGAGATATGTATATATATATAATTACTTTAGAGTAAAATATACTGACTGACATTGTCTTTATACAAAATTTTTTATACAAAATGGGGCATTTATTATTTTTGTGCATCAGGGTAAAAATAATTTTGTGCATTGTAGTCTAGATTCTTTATTAAATTAAAAATAATTGATGTAAATAAATATTGTTTAATATTTTTGATAAACGAATTATGTATACAGCAGTGGCCAAAAATTAAAGACCACTCATTTTTTAGTTGGTTTCTTAATCTTTAAATTAAAATTAAGAAGATTCTAATTGACATATTAAATTTTTTTTTTAATATCTTGTTAATTAAAACATACGGATTAAAGTGGTATAACTTTTTAAATCTAATTCTAATTAAATAGCGGTTAACTTATTAAATAACTGATGAGTACTTATAAATCTTCTTTAAATAAATTGGACAAAATTTAACGACCACTTTCAAATCTTTAATTTGCACTTATTAAAAATAATAATCCATTATTTTTTTTAACTGTCTTAATTGCTTATTACGTTGGCTATAAAATAAAATGTCGAAACCTGAGTTTCGATATCAAATAAACATTTATTTTTTGAATTGCAACAAGGATATAAAAATATTGCAAAAATGCGTGCAAAGATCGAAGAAAAAGACAGATACGCGGCTCTTGTATTAAAAGAAGAAGGCTATAACATCAGACAAATAGCAGAAAAGCTCGGAAGGTCTCACTCTTGCATTATTAACATAATTCAACGATACAAAGAGACCCATCAATTAATGATCGTCGTAGGACTGGACGCAATAAAATTTCAAATGACCGTGATGTTCGCTCGTTAGTGAGATTAATGAAAGAAAACAGACAAGCATCATCTACAGACTTGTCTACGAAATGGACACTGTCAAATGGTCTGAAAGCAAGCCCTAGAACTGTGCGAAGGGTCCTCCACAATTTAAATTATTTATGGCGTGCTGCTGCAAAAAAACCACTCTTAAATAAAAAACAAAAATTTGCCAGGAAAGAGTGGTGAAAACTACATAAAAATTGGTCAACAGATCAGTGGAGCCGTGTGGTCTTTAGTGATGAAATGAACGTTGAGGTAGACAACAGAAAAGATCGCGTAATGTTGCGTAGACTTCCAAGCGAACGGTTCGATGAATCATGCATTTTGAAACGAACAAAACAAGGCAGTGGTTCAATAGGCATTTGGGCCTGTATGAGTGCCTGTGGAGTTGGCGTTTTTCATTTATGCGATGGTAGACTCGACAAAGAAAGGTACATCAAAATTTTGGAAAACTCGCTTATTCCTGGCATTGATTTATGGCAGTTGCAAGATGGATTTATTTTCCAGCAAGATAATGCGCCGTGTCATAAAGCGTATGTTGTTAGCGATTGGTTCAATTCTAATAAAATTCAAGTGCTTCCATGGCCTGCCAATAATCCAGACTTGAATCCAATAGAGAATTTATGGTCGTGGCTTGATCACAAGCTTGGTAAAGAACAACTTTACAATTTGGAAGATTTGAAATCTTCTATCTCTCATCATTTGAAAAATGTGCCTGATGAAGTAATCAAAACTTTAATGAATTCAATCCCAGAACATGTACAAGAGTGCTTGAAAACAAATGGAGGAACAACACGTTTCTAAATTATTTTTTTATTGCTTTTTGAAATATTTTTGAAACTGGTCTTAAAATTTTGTCCAATTTTTTTTCCCATTTATATTTTTTACTAGTCAGTTTTTTAATTTTTTAACATTATTTTGTAAAAAAATTATAAATTCTTTTATAATAAATATAAAATACAATAAAAATTCTTTCTAAAAATGTTTTTCTTTTTTTGATAGCTTTTTCCAAAATAAAATTATACTAAGGTTAAAAATAAATTTTGAAAAAAAAAAGAGTGGTCTTTAATTTTTGGCCACCGCTATAATAACATAAAAAAAGATATAGATTTCAATAAATCTTAAGATTAATTTAAGTCTCTGATTAGAAAAGATCACAATTTGTAAGATTCTTCTAAGTTTATTTATTCAGTTGTAACAATAGTAGTTTTATCGGTAATATGTTTAATGATAATAGTGAAATTGAAATGGATAATATTAGGCTCATAGAAGTTATTAATATAAATGCTAATAGGTAACTTGAAAATAGTTGTTGTCAAATGAAAACGATAGATCTAGGCAAGATGAAATTAATCATTGTTGAAATGTAAGAAATGCTGCTCGGCGAGCAGAAAACTTACTTGCCAGAATTCAATGTCAAGCAGTGCTAATTTCTGTTAATTTGATTTTACTTTAGACACTTTAGAACAAAGGAAAGTATGAATTTTACTATTTATAGTAACAAATAATAACACTTTTAAATTTAAATAATTTTAAATTTTTGTATAATTTCAAACATAATGTTCTTCTTTTTTTTCAGTTGCCTTTGTCATTACTTGATTAGTTTGCTTACTGTTGAAACATGGTTTTAATTTTGTAAATTTAAAATGATGTGAAATTTACTCTATTAACCATTAGTCAACAGTTAGACAGAAGCTGGAGCCTTATTAAAAAATGTTAGAAATTAACTTTATTCAGGTAAAAATAATTTTGTTTACTGGTAACATAATAAAACCAGTTATTACTATTTATTGCGTGTTTTTTTACTTTTTTTGACATGCTGCTTTGGAAACACTTTCTCTCCTGCTATCTCTTAGATGAGAAGGAGAACTAATAAAACTTATGTAATTACTGAGCTGTTACATATTTCTTGATACCACAATTAATAATGACCATTTATAAGAAATATTTTACCAGTTGCTTACTGTTTTATGATATAATTGTTCAAACTGTTTAACTATAGTTGTCCCTTTATTGTTTAAATACTGTAATAAATAAAATCTTTTTAGTCGAAGTATTTTAGCTGATAAAATATCTTGTTAATTTGTGGTGTTATTTGCCAGTGTTACTAGATTGTGTTATAACACTTGTTCTAGCCTTTTTATAATCTTTTCTTTTTTAATTATTCTGAAGACACATAGTAATGTGTGCTTACAAATATTTTAGACTATGTGCTATTTTTATTGTGTTTTGTGTTGATAGATTTAGGCTATTATAGCTATTTTTTTATTCTTTATATTTTCTGTTATATAATTATCCTAATTCTACTAACAATAAAATGCAAATAATACTTTTGTAATTAAAAATTGTAATCTTTTTTTTTTTTCATTTCCTTTTTTAGGTATTTCCAGGCTTTACTTGACTTATTTTCTGGTACCTGTGTTGTGACAGATTTTAAAAAGAACTTAACTGATGTTAATGCAGTCTTTATGTCGTTAACTATAAGCAATGACATGATAGGGAGTCAAAGTTAAAATATTATTTATAGATAAATTTGTATTTAATTTTTTAGATAATATATCAAGTTGTTAATGTGTTTTTATTGTTATTAATGATTTAATTACTCATAAACCGTATTACGGGTTGCTTACTGCTAGTATACATGGTTGTTCCTTGAGCTTTAAATCATTGAAAAGTTGTCCTACTGCAGTCATGGAAACTTTAAATTAACTTGCAATTTGACGATAAGATATTTTTAATTCAATTGATTTTATGATTTTTATAGGAGAACAAATTTCTTTTTTTCCCATTTTGAATTAAGAAAGAATAATTAAATGAAATTAAACTTGCATAAAAAATTAATTAAATTATTGTACAAAATGCAAATAAATTAATTCCCCCTTTAATAAAACTACAAGTGTCCTTAAACTTTTAAACTGCAGAAAAAGTGTTATATTTTTTTAGATACATAAATAAATATTATTTTGAAAAAATGTATTTATTCTCAGATAAATAATATTATCAGCTATATTCAGTAAAAATTTCAAGAATATTAAATGCATTGTTTAACATTTATAGTAATATAAGTAACTGTACTTAAACTTCAGAATGGTACTGTATATTTCTTTTGCTATTATGTTCTACATTATTAAATTTGAAAGAAAAAACTTAAAATTAATGTTTAATTTAAAGTTGTTGCTACTGCCGTTACTCAATCACGCGCGTTTGACACGAATTTTATTAAAGATTTAGCATGCTTGGCCTTTTAACATTTTCCAGTTTTTTTTCGACCATGCGATAAGGTATTCTTAAATCTTTATTATCTTTATCATAATCTGGTAATATATTCTTAATCAGGAATAAGATCTAAAACTTTTAAACTAGATAATAATTTGAGGACTTCAGTAGTAATAGATAAACCTTACGTTATTTTTAAATTAGTATAGTAACTTTTAAATTGTGGTAATTTATTTAATTCATGCATTTTAACAATAATACAGTTCAAGTCTTTTGTCAATTTGTACTTTAAATTGTATTTAAAATATGTATTAAATTTTATTGCATTTAAAGTTTATTGTATTTAAACTTTCATTTTTATGAACTCGAATACGATGCTCTTTTCAAATGTCAAACTTTCGATAAAGGTCAAACTCTTGATAAAATTGGTGTTTATCTCTAAAACCCTTGCATCTCACACAATCAATTCTATGTTGCATGTTCAAGAACAAGATCATTTAATAACTTATTTTAAAGAAATTACAGAAAATTTGTTTGCTTTCATTATATAAAAAACCAGGTTATTTGATTGTTTATTTTTTAAAGTTGAAAAACATTTATGACTATGAGGTATGTCATTGAACAAATATTACAAAAATAAGGTTGTATTTATAAATGTTCCTAATTTCTAGGTTTTTCTTAATTTATATATTTAATTTTATTTATGTGTTATTAATTGTGTGTCTATATGTATTAAGTTTATATGGGTTAATATTTTGTAAGTGTGTAAATATTTTTTATATATAAAGTGTTTCTATGTTTGTGATGTGTTATAATGTAAAGTGTTTATAGTTTGTAAGTGGTTATTATGTTGTTTTCATGGCTTCCAAATGTTGAGAGTTGGCTTAGTTTACAGAAAGAGTGTTGTCCTTGGTAGCCAAGTGGTGCACTTTGCTATAATGTAACTTGGCTTTGTTGAGAGCAAGAACATCGTCCTTGCCAGCCAAGCGGTGTACTGTCATGATGAAACACATAAAATCTGTTTATAGTTAGTGTAATCATAAAATGTGTAATTTTTAGTTAGAAAACACATTTTAATAAATATTTTTTATTGCTAGTACAGCTGTTGCAACAACATTATCAAGTGCTGCCCCAACAGTAGCAGGAGTGACATATGCTAAAGTAAATAAGCGTAGCTTTTATGGGTTATTATAAAAATAAAACTTTAGAATTTTTTTATGTTATGTTTTTTGTTTTTAATAAAAGTTAGTTTTTACACAACCAAATTCTATGTAGCAAGTTCCAGAACCAACTCATTTTATAATTTGTATTTTAAGTTTGATAAACATGCATTTCAAGGTATGCCATTGAACGGATACTACACAATGTTGTATTCTAAATGTTATGTTTGTAATAGTTTTAATAAGTATTTTTATATGTCATATGATGTGGTAATAAATGTTATTTATTATGTGTTAATATTTGTTATATAAAGTTATATGTATTTATATTTTGTAAATGTTTATGTAGGTGTTTCTATTTGTGTGCTGTTAGTAGTTAAAATATGTACAATAAACTCTAGATAACTTGATAACCTTAAACTAATTTTAAAATTTCAGTTGAGGCTTTATTTATGAATTATACTCCCAATAACTCTAACACTCTCTAACAAGATAATTACTTTGTCTCATGGAGGTTTGAGTTATTGAGAGTTTACTGTAATATGTTACATTATTTGTAATTTTATGATGCTATTGTTGTTTTGTGTTGATAGATAACTTGGGTCACCATCACATCAGTGTCTATAGTTAAAAACGATTATTGGATAGTTTCATTACTGAAACTGACTACATATCATTCACCAAAAGTCAAGGATTTAGTTTTTAAATAAAAACTGAGAGGTTTATCTTATTGTGATTATTTATTTTTAGCCTTGGTTTTATTAAAAAGAGTTGGTAACCTATACTTGCAACAATAAATCTTAAAACTTTCACAAAAGAAAAACAACCTCACAAAGTAAGTTTCTTATTTGTTATCTGTTTAGTCACATTTGTGGCCATTTTTACTTTGTTTTTTTTATATTTCCGCTATATTTTTATATGTAAATGAAAATCATTTATACTTTTGTGATTAAGATCAAGAAAGTTTTTATTTGCATTTTATTTGCCAACAGGTTTAATAATTTATTATCTCAGCAGTATCTCAACTCTTATTAAAAGTTTTTTTTACAGAAAAGCTTCTATAAAAAATGTAAAACAGATAGAGCTAACTTATTCAAAATAACTAGGTTTCTTTGGCCCGTTTTCTAAGTCCATTTTTGCTTTTTAAATGAATTTAAATAAGAAGGTTAAATTTTACTATAGCCTACATTTCTAAAAACACCTGAAGAAATGTTACCCAACTGTCTTTAACGTTAAAGATGCTTTTATTATGTAAAAAATATTAAAGTAAACAAGTATAGCAAATTAACTGTTAAACAAAAGCTAAGAACTTTAAATTGAATAATTTTTTGCCGTCTACTAAAATTTATTGTATAGAGACCAAATAAGAACAAGTTTAGAAATAGTCGGTTGTAGAACTAGTTTACCATGACCTGTATCATATGGGCCTTGACAGCTATTTATTAATGATAATTAAAAAACAAGTCAATTTTACAATTTACTATAACTCTATACTGTAATGAAAAAATATGTAATGTCTATAAAAATATAAGTATAACATCGCTGCAAAACAAGACTATCTTAAGTCCATTTTTGCTGTTCTGAGAAAAAAGCATTTTAACTTTTTAATTCATCACTGCATTAGATCTTCTTAATTAAACCAAATTGTTTTTAAAATACTTTTTATTATTTTTCATAATATAACAAACTAAAAGTTAAAAATTTAAGTTTATGAGAAGCAACAAATCCAAATGGACTTAAGATTATCTTAAAACTATATAAAATATGATAAAATTCTACAAATTAAATTGCCGCTGCAAAACAAGGCCATCTTAAGCCTGTTTTGGCTGTTCTAAGAAAAAGACATTTAAAGTTCTAAATTTAATCACTGCCTTTGATTTTTTTGATTAAATATACTTGTTTTCAGTTATTTATTATATTACTATATGTATTAAGTATTTTTAACAAAAAAAGTTTTTTGCCAAAAAATGGACTTTAGGATAGTTTTGTTTTGCAGCAATGATGTCTCTTAACTATTTTTATTTTGGACATAAGATATTTGAATTTTACTTATAGTTGCAAAAGTTGAATTTTAGTTCCATACTTTGTGAGATGGTTTTTGTGCACCTTAGGAGTATTTTAAACCAAAAAAGTCAATTTTGCCAAAAATGGACCTAAGTTTTGCTTTGCAGCAACGATAAAGTTTATAAAAATATATAAAGACTATAAAAATAAAGTCTTATAAATTCTATAAAAATAAGATATAAAAAACACAATCAAATCCATACACCAGTTTTATAAATAACTTTAAAATGCTAATTAAAAACTCTTGTATTAGCATTTTCTGAAAAAGAGTTGCTTTTTTTTTTTACAATAATTTATACAGCATTTTCAGAAAAAACAAAGAGTAATTAAAGAAAAGATTGCTGTCTTATGCCAAACCCTCAGATGATGATGACAATGGAAAGGTATTGTTACAATTTTTCATGATATTTTAAGGTGTAAATATGCTTTACAAAAACTCAGAGAATTTTTTTTTAAAACTTTAAATTATATATATATATATATATATATATATATATATATATATATATATATATATATATATATATATATATATATATATATATATTTAAAAGTCATCAAAAAGTTAAAACAATTAAAATAATGTGAAAGTACAAAGTTTTATTGTTTTTTTAAAAACTACAATAATAATGACTAACAAGTTTTTTTAATTAATAGTGTTTTTGTTATTTTATGGTTTTATAATATTTTTAAAACATGTGAGGAGTGTTGCTACATTGACTGACAAATAAGTAAAACATGCAAGGAGTGTTGTTTTATTACTGTAAAAGATGTGTGCGTGCGTGTGTGTGTGTGTGTGTGTGTAAATATTACATATAGATTACATTACAATAATTTAGAAGATAATTGATGAGTAATTGTCATCTATATGTATATGATTAACATAAAAATTTTGCATTAACCATTCAAGCTCTGACTATTTTTAATAGAACTATAAGAGTTAAAAATTTTAAACTCAAACAAGACACTGAGAACTATAATTTAAAACAACAAATTTTTTTGTCTGACAATGGTCTAAGCTAATTAAACTGAAATATTACATGAACAAATAAAAAATTAGTTAGTACTTAGTGTTTTATGTTATTAAATAAGTTATCAAGTACAACAAGAAATTTCATTGAAACAAAATTACTAAAATAAAATTTATAATTAATTATAACCAAAAAATTTCTAGTTTTTCTCTAGTTTGCTAATTATACTAACTGTACTAATTATGAAACCATATAACTGAGTCTTGAAAAAAATTTATCAATTTTGATTGCTTAGTAACAGGTTGCTAATATTAAATGTGATTTCTCCATTGTGCTTGGGACTCGACATTAGCTGATAAATTTCATTCCAACCAGACCTGTTTACCACTAATCGCTATTGCAAAAGCATTGATATTGAGGATGAGTCACAACACTCTTACTAAGTCCTCTACTTTACAACTTCTTGTATTGTCTTTCACTAATGTCTTGGAAATATTATTTTAAATCTAATACTTGGAAATTATCAAATCTATTGCAAAGTTAGCATCTGCATCATCAAGTTAGCTGAAGTTGTCTCTCGTTATTGTACTCACCATTTTCATACACCTGATTCCATTATCTACCTAACTGTTAAAAAAATTAAACCTGCTCTACCTGTCAAGCTCTGTCGAATTGCCTATCTTTCCATTTTCTACAAATGCTACCATGGATGGTGCACAAGTGAGCTACCATACCTTGTTCTACCTACTAAAACACACTATTGTGACTAATAATTCAGCTGAGTTGCATTTTTTTAATTAAATGTTTATTTCATACTCATTTTGAGTATGAAATAAACATTTAATTAAAAAAATGTCAAAACTTTGTCTTATCTTTTTCTACAAACATCATTAGCCCATCAATTGTATTTAGTCAATCACACAGACAATTTCGTATTTAGTCCATCAAACTGACAGTTTTGTATTTATTCTACTAAACAGACAATTACAGCTCAATTATAGTCCTTTGACGCATGTTTTTGCATTTTTTAAAGTTAAATTATGCTAATTAAATCAACTACATTAATTAATAACATTAATTTATTATTGTTTTCGAAAACAAAAATAATTTTTTGTTAACTGCATTTTGTTTAGATAAAAATACAGTTTATTTTTTAATAGTAAGAAAAAGGCTACACAACAATAAGATTAATCAGTTTTTTACTATAATAATACACAACACATTTTAAAAGTAACCTTTATTTCATCTTTAACTATAATAAGTATAAAGTATTCTAGATTATCCAATTTTAGCGGATGTTGGTGAATGCAGCAGAGATTACTTTTACAAGTCTCGCAACCTACATTTCCCTATCAAAGCTTCCAAGCAAACCACATTATAATAATGCTGACATCAGCATGTTGATGTGCTAACCTATATCTTAATTATAACCGAACCTTAAAATTTTATTTTTAATCAAAGATTCATTTTTCTGGTTATTTTCAAAAATTAATTGTGATTCAAAAAGGTTCAGTGACAAAATACCTGATAAGGTATTTCTATGCACATCTAAGTTTTGACTTTATTGCAGCTAAAATTTCTGCATAAGCTAAAAACTATTATTATGATAAAAGTATGAACTTTACCAGGCCCATCACGCGCAGGACTTGAAATTCTAGGAGACATTGGAACAAATCCATTTCTGATTCCAGGTAACATGCTTGAAATTGCCTGAAAAAAGTAATTGATCATTAAAAATTTTAAACCAAAATAAAGATAGTAATCTATTTAAAAATTTATGAAATCAGTAAAACTTATACCTTTTTAAAACTAAAAGTTATAAATACTCAATTAGGGCTGCCAATATATTTGAACTTTTTTTAAAAAGTTCGAACTCGAACACTTTCAAACTATTTAGGAAAAAGTTCGAACTTTTTCGAACTTTTTTAAATAGTTTTTATTTATTTAAAATTGAAAACAAAAGGTTACAAGTAAAACACAAAACTGTTACTCTATTTATAAAGACTTTTTATTTGTTTACAAAAAGTAAATGCAAGGTATCATCCTGCAATTAGTTTCTTTTTCTATGCGAAAACAATCCAAGGCTAGAGAGCCCTTTCACGAGATCATATCATTTGAAAATCATATATTTTAATAAAACATTTTCAGTTCTTTAGCTAGAGTCAATTATTTGTTATAATTTCTAATATCGTTACCATTTTTGGCTTTTTTATTAATATCGAGTCTATCTCTCTAAGCTGGAATAATCTTTGAATAAGATTAATTTGCAAAATTATCTATATTATTTCTTTTTATTTTGTTCTCAAACTGATTACCTTGACTTAAAACAACTGGGTGTTTAACAGATATATCATTTTAGGTATGAAATTATTATTTTATTTATTTAATTTTTATTGATGTTATTACATTTGAGAACCTCTATTTTGTGTTTATTTTTAAGTGTCTTGTAATAGTGCGTGTTGAGGCACATTTTGCTCGTTGCAGCTTTTTGCAAAAAATGAAAATACTCCTAAACTTCAGATCTTCCAAATGTGCTAACGCTGAGTAGCCATTTTTGTTTGAACTTAAAACTCTTTATAATTTTAATTTCAAATGTAAATAAACAGTGGTCAAATGGTGAAAAAGTGCCAGGCACTGTTTAACTCCTTTTTAATAGGAAAAAACCTTAAGGAAAAAAAATTAAGACTTTTAGCTTAGAGGAACAATCAATTTTTGAACTCGGAGTTCTTAGGTATAATGGCGGCAAGGACTCCATGACTCTGGCTTAAAAACAACAAGTTTCAAGTCATTAAATCTCATGAATTTTTTTTTATAGCAGATCATAAGTCAACAAACATGTTTAGAGCTTCTGGACACTACAGACTTGGAAAAAGTAGAGATATACAGTCAGAGTCTTTTTGGGACTCCACATCTCTGATCAGGATGGATGTTTGGATAGATGTATCAGGATAGATATGTGTGGATCAATGGTTTTTAACAGAATATCAGTGTTAAAAACTTTAACACAATTCAATATTGCTCTTGAGTATTTATGCTGATATCAGCTTAAAACCAATATAACTTTTAAGTTTGATTTTAGTAATACTCTTTATTTTATTATTATATTTATAAAAATATTATGTATTTACTATTAGAATATATATACTCTTTTTTATTCTTTACTATATTTATATATTGTTTCTTAAATAAAAAGTAATTCATTTTGTTTTCCTACATCAGTTAAAAAATATTTCAACTTTTACCTTTCCAGCACCAGCTAGTACAAGTGACTTGCTTCGAACAACAAAAATTCCACCATTTTCAAGAACCATTTTTGACTGAACAAATGCGTTACCACGATACAAATGCTTTATTTCTCCTTGCAAACCCTGAGTATAAAAAATGTATAATCATGAAAGGACACAAAGTAACCTGAGTACAAACTATATAACTAAATCAACAACAACAAAACAAGAAAAATGTAAACAGTTATGTATGTTTTCTAAAGATATTTTTAGTAGGAGGGGTAACATGACCAAGAAGTCATATTGAAACTTAAACACCTTACATATAACCTAAAAATTTTTACTAGCTGCATGTGATAAAAACATTAGAACCTAAAAGTTAAACCCTTAAAATTTAAGTTCAAAATTTTTAAGATCTTTTTACAATGTTGATATTTTAATAAAGCAAGGCTTAAATAAGATTACATAAGAAATATCTTATATAAGAAAGATATATGTGTAACTATAAAAAAAATCCAAAATGTTGTTACATGACAAAAAAAATTCAAGATAATGTTGCAGGACAAAAAAAAAAATCCAAAATGATGTTGCATGACCAAAAAAAATTCAAAATGGTGATGCATGACCAAAAAAAAAATCCAACATAATATATGCATGACTACCTATAGCTTTATTATTTGTTTGAAATTATTTGATAAAAACTTTCAATAATTAAACAGCAATAAGTTTTAAGTGTAAAATAACTCATTTCAATTTAAATTCAAAACTATATACTTCAAATTCAAAAATCCCAATTATTGTCAGTATTGTCATAGTAATCATCTTTTATATTAGCTCTAAAACTCATTTCAATGGTTCTGAATCAGCTGGGGCTACCATCAACAGCTGTAAAATTTTAAGTCAGTTCACCCAAATAATTAGAGTCAAGTTCTCCCTAATAATTAGGGTCAAGTTCTCCCTAATAATTAGAGCCAAGTTCTCCCTAATAATTAAAGTCAAGTTCTCTCTATAATTTAAATTATAACAACAATATCAAATACATAAAAAACCATTATTTTTATCAAAATTTACCATCACCATATTGCTTCAGTCTATCTTTTATTTGTAGTCTTCAAAGCAATATTTCACCTGAAGATTCTTACCTCATACAGAATTTAACAGACCTACTAGTGAGTTTTACAAAAGATGAGATTCTACTGCACTTGTGAGATTAGTTAATACTTAACTGTTTTACCTTTGGCTATTAGCATAAGTGATGAATGATAAGTGATTATAGTATGTTTTATCACTCACACTATTATCCAAATAAAAAAAGTTTCTCTATTAAAAGACCTACCAAAACACAACCTTGCATGACTTGTTACTCAGCAAAGCTGCATCTGTTTGCTGTTGCTGTTCTTTCATATTTAAAAATTTTAAATTTATCAAACTTCTTTTTTTCAAACAATGCTTTGAAATTTTCCCTAGTTTCCATGATTTCGTGACTTTTTTTCCTGACTTACATTACTTATTGACATTACTCATTGACATACATCTACTTACATCTTACTTACATCTTATTACTTACATCTTTTTATGTTTTTTTTGTCAACAGTTTCCTTGCTCGTTAGCTCTTTTTACTTTTTTGAAACTTAAAAAATTTTTTTAATAACTTTAATAACAGATGCTTGCAGTCTTGTTGAAAACAAATTTGTTAAAAAAATTCATAACTTAAATAGTGGATGCTTGCAGCTCTATTATAAATAAATTTATTTAAAAAATTCATAATTCAAATTAATTTAAAAAAAAACTCTAATCTGGTTGTATTCATGCTCAATTCTACTCTTCTGTCTACTTTTTCTGAGAAAAAAAATTTGCTGTTAGTAAATTTAGATATACCCAGGTACTATTGTCAAATTTCCATACATGTTGGTAGCATTGTACACATATTGGTAAATTAGAATACATATTGGTAAATTTGGATACATGCTGTTGGTATTTAGTAAACTTTAAAATATGTTAGTACTTATGGATTAATGTTAATAAATATAAATATGTATTAATTAATAATATAACAATCATAAACTCTAAATGTTAAGTCAAAAAGTAATAGAAGTGTAAGGACCAAAGCAATGTACAGTGTACTTATGTACTATGTGTACTGTGTTCTGTACAATTAGTAGTGTATATATCTATAATGACAATGATAGTCAGTTCAAAACAACAAAACTTAAAAAGTTTTTCAAATAATGCCTTGACATGTATATTGCTATTGACTTACAAATATAGATCTGTATATCAAAGATATAATGCTCTAGGTTGTGTAACTTGCACAGCTTTTTTTTTTTTCAGGTTTTTAGTTAAAGTTATTTTTACTTTTTCTGCCATTTCTTTGTTGTATCAAAAAAGAAAAAATTTTTATCTTTGGAGAAGAATTAATGCAACTAATAAAAAAACTTATGAACTCTAGATTCAGCTTGAACATCTGGTTCAATATTCGTCAATTTAATAAAATAGGAAAAATAAATTAAGATGAAAAATGCTCTTGTCCTATTTACTGGCTAAAGCAGGATACAAAAAAATAACTGTCAAAAACCTCCTGCTAAAAACTAAGAACTTGTAAATAAATCACTAAATTGTATGATGTTAGAAAGAATGAAGATAAGAAAAGATGTTGGAAAATCTGCAATACAAGGGAAGACCTATGCTGATGTTACGACCATTTGAAACATCAATATGATTTGAAATTTAAACATTTTAATTTGTTAATATTTATTCTAGTTTCTTTCCTAACATACTTTATATATTTTATATATTTTTTATATATTTATCTTCATTTTTATTACAATAATTATAGATTAATGATTTAGTATTTTAAATGAGGGATGCAACTTTTTTTGTTACTCAGGCTTGCAAACTGTTTTTTTAAGTCGAAAATCAAAAACAAAGTATCAAAAACAAAGTTTGTAGTAAACATTGTTTACTACCGACTTCGACTTCATAGTTTACAAAAGTAAAACAAACAAAAAAAGACACTTTACCATTCAAACCACTTCAATGAACTTGTATATTTTACTTTTAAAACTTTATAGTTTTGTATACGTTAATAATTATGATTCAAAATAATTTTTTTTTTGAAAAACAACATTTTACCTCAAATTTACCTTCAATAACTTTTACAATGTCTTTCACTTGAATTTGGTTCTAATTATAAAAAGTAAACTTTGATAATTTAATTTACAAAACTTTAAAAAAATTTTTTTTTTATAATAACACATTTTTTTAAAAAATAAAATGTTCTTTTTAAAAATAAATATTTTTTTTTAGATAGTTATAATGCAAATCTTCCCAGAAAAACAAATGAGCTCAATAAAAAGCTTGAATTCAGATAGGTTGTTTAAAAAAAATACACACACAAAAGCAGAGGCTGTGCTGTCCTACTATCTCAGTTTTTTAAAAAGCCTCTAATATCCCAGTTTTTTGAGAGTAAAATGCCACTACCTTTAAACAGTTAAAACAAAAATGTTTAGATTTTAAAGTATGCAAAAACAAGATAAAAATTTTCAAATAGCTAAATAAAAACATAATTAAAAAAAAATATAAAAAAATAATAAGTATATGTAATTATAACAAGTAATATAACATTTTTATAATATTAACCTGTTCAGAATCTAGAGCAACAGAGTTATAGTCTCTTTTTTTTGTTACTGCTTGTGGTTTTAGTTGCACAACCTATTTAAAAAAATAAAAAAAGCTAAAACCATAACCATAAAGGTATAAGCCATTAAAAATAATAAGATAAACCATAACCATAAAGATATATGCCAAACTAACATTAACAAATAGTAAGATAATATAGTAAGTAGTAGGAAATCAGTGTAAAAAGGTGATGTCTGATGCTAAGTTCCATTATTCCCAGTTTACCAATTTTAATATTTTATCTCAGAAGATAGGCTCTATAGACTTTTCAAAAATCTTCAACAGTGTCATTAACATAGGTAAGTTCAACATTCCATCTCTAATTCACAGGAGTGATCTTGTTACCTCTCCTAAGGATAAGGCAGAACTATTTGCAAAAAACTTTTCTTTTAATTCAAGTTTTGAATCTTATGGCTATACTCTTCCTGCCATTCTAGTTAAACAGGTTAACCTATTGTTAAACATCCAAATCACTCCAGCTTCTGTAACTAAAGTCATTTCTCAATTAAAATCTTCTACAGCATGTGGTCCAGACATTATTCCTGCCATAGACTTACAAAAGCGTTCTCCAGAACTCTCATCAATTCTCTCTAAACTATTTAATAAGTGCTTAACTAAATCCTATTTTCTTGCCTACTGGAAAATGGCATCTGTGGTTCCAATTTTTAAATCTATCAATTACACTCTGACCCCTCCAAATATTGTCCAATAAGTCTTCTTTCTGTCTTTATCTTTTTTGAGTCTTCAATCAACAAATTTTTAACAATACAGTTATCTATCAAGATCAGTCAGACAACAATAATGGTTTTTTAATCAAGGTTCTATCCTTGGTCCTGTTTTATTTCTTATTTACATGTTTTTCCTGAAAACCTAACATCTAAGGTGGCTCTATTTGTTGATTACTCAAATTTATAATCCCATCTTGAAAAAAAATCTTCCCTTTTTGATTGCTTAGAACAGGCAGACTATCTTTAATTTGATTTTACTTATGTAAGACTGAACCTTGAAATGGCTTCTAAATTTTAACTCCAACAAAACTCAATTATTTACTGCAAACAACTATAGCAATACCGTCAACATTCATATATTAATGAATGGCAACATTGTGTCCTCTTCTTTATGTCTTCTTTTCCAATCGTAGTATAAAAGTTGTCCTCAATGTACAGCACTCTTCATTATATCCTGTAACTTCAGGGGTTCCTCAAGGTTTTATCCTTGGCTCTATACTTTTTTAATATAAATTAAAAATCCCCAGAAATTCTCACATCTAAGCTGGCATTGTTTGCAGATGAGACCATTTATTTTTGTTTTGAAAAGAAGCAAATATTCTCTGATTACTTGGAGAGGTTATTTAAGCTCGAAAAGGATCTCACTTCTGCTACAGCATGGGGCTCTTAGTGGCTGGTGAACTTTAACTCAGATAAAACTCAACTATTTTCAGCTAATTGTTATAATCTAGATCTTCCTATACTTACGGTATATCAAATCCATTGCAAAATTAGTACTGCTAAGGTTGCATATCTTAATCGTGCTTGCCACTTCCTTACTCCGCATTCTATTCTTTATCACTATAAATCTGAAATCTGCCCTTTTATTAGATACTGTTGCCATATCTGGGGCAAATCTTCCAATGATGCCCTTTCTCTTTTAGTCAAGGTGCAAAAATGCATTATAAACATAGTTTGAACTGCTCTTGCAGTCAACCTCCAACCATTATCACATCGTCGTAATGTTGCTTCTTTTTCTCTTTTCTATACTACTATAATGGGCACTGCTCTAAAAAGCTAGCGTCTCTTGTGCCACCTACTAAAATTCATTCTTGTGTAACTCATAATTTATTTAAATCTTATCCTTAAACTGTGACTGTCTCTAAGTGCTCAAAAAATTCTTATTCATCTAGTTTTTTTACTCGAACATCAGTTCTTCAGAATTTGCTCCCTTCATCTTGTTTGCCTGATTCATATAACTTGCAATCTTTTAAGACATCTGTTAATCATTATCTTGCTCTATAAATTTCATCTTTTCTCTTAATGTAATTTCCGACTCTAACAGTGGTAGCTTGCAACCTTGTTGTAAGTGAGATGTTGAAAAAATATATATATCAAAACTATAGGTGATTTTAATATGAAAGTTAACTTAACTATATTATTAGGGCTACAGACTAAACTATATATTAGGGCAGGGCGCGACAAATCGACGAAGGTGCAAACGTTTATTAAAAAAAAGACAGAAAAACGAATGTCGCATTTCCTTACTTTTACTTAAGCAAATGTCGGCATTCACTTAAAATTTTTAAAAACGAATGCATAACTTCACCAATTTTTTTTCCAAATAATTATGCGATTGATAACTTTTTATTTATTATTAAAAAAATGTACTTATAAAAAAACAATAAATTACTAAAATTTAAAGCGCATTTTCAACGACTTTAAAGGAACCATGCTAATATTTTCTTCAATAGCGTTACTTTTAAGTTTAATAATTAAGTGCGCAAATGAAGAAAGTAGTTATATTTCAGCATGGTTTTTACATGCGTTTAAAAAAGCATGGAAATTATTAGTTAAAATGAATGCATTTGCAATTACTTTAAAAAAAACCATGCTAAATCATTGCTTTCTTCAAAAGCGTGCTTTTTTTAAATTTTCTTATTATCGTTAAATGAAAGTAATTTGCTTGCCCTTTTTAAAGTTTTGAAAATCTTTTTTAAGATTTGCAGAAATATATCGGTCAGGTCAGGTTATCCTGCTACTGGTAAAATGTAACCCAGTACAATCTGCTTCATGTCCTGCTGCCTTGTAGGATACACCTTTTTAGGCAAAGGCTAGGAGATGCAAACTCTGACATAAAACACCCCTTGCCTTGGGGCTCTTGGTTGAGTAAAGGCTTGAAATGGTGTCTCAATAAAAATACTCATCTTTTTGGCGGATGTTAAATGCATCCTTCTACTGTCTTGTAGAAGGCCTCCTAGGCAAAGACCTAAGGGGTAAACAGATTCAATATGTTGACCAGCCTCGCACCCCTTCTTCATCTATTAGGCTGGCGCAGATGTATTTTTAAAACATTGTTTCCAGTTTAGGATGTTGAATGCTGGATCTTCTTGACTCAATGCATGGGTTTTGCTTGTGTCTCTGTTTTTATGACTAGGCAACTCATTCTATTATCTCCTAATGAGGGTACAGCTCTAAAACTCAGTTTCATGGTTCTGAGGCCGGTTAGTAGTCAGGTTTCCCGAACTCTGTGGTAGCTCTCAGAGAGGCTGATTCCATCAACAGCTGAAAAATATCCAAGTATATTAACAGTGCCATGTTGCGCATGGATGGTGTCCCTGTTTGTATTTTTGGTGTGCATTCCAGAGGCCACATTTGGAGCCCTTTGTTATGGCTTAGGGTTTATTAATAGTAATGAGGCAATTACTTGGGCTATTAAGCAGTGTTCTGAATACTATCTATGCTTTGAGTCAAGTTCTTCAATCAAATTTAAAAATGACTAAAGTACCAAAAACTATAAAACACAAAAAGCCATCATCATCGCCAAGTTCTCTAAACCTATCATTTACTAATATTCATGGTCTTCGAAGTAACTTTTCTTCTGTTGAGTCTTATCTCTTGCAAAGTTCACCAGACCTACTTGCTCTTTGTGAGACTAATTTAAGTTCAGCTGTCTCATCTTGCAATCTTAGTGTTGATGGTTATCTTCCTTTAATTCGTAAAGACTCCAATTGTCACATGTTTGGCCTGAGCATTTACATTTGTAAGAATTCACCTATTTGTCATAAAGCTAGGTTTAAATCCACAGACTATTCTTTTATATGCCTTCAATTAGCACCACTTCACTCTATCGCCTTTCTCTTTGCTCTATATCGCTCTCCTTCATCTCAAGACTGCACTCTTTTTGACGTCATTTTTGATCATATTGACCAAGCCCTCTCTCTTTATCCATCAGCTAATATAGTTGTTGTTGGTGACTTTAATGCTTACCACTCTCAATGGCTTGGCTCTAGTGTCAGTGATTCTGCAGGCATTAAAGCCCACAACTTTTGCCTTTCTCAATCCCTAACTCAAATAGTCAACTTTCCAACTCGTTTCCCAGACAACCTGAATCATTTACCTTCTCTACTCGATTTATGTATTGTTTTTGATCCTAGTCAGTGCTCAGTTTCTCTACATTTACCCTTAGTTGCTTCTGATCACAGTTTGATCTCTCTAAAACTAATATCTCATTCTTCTTCATCACCTGAATCCCCCTATTATCGTACCTCTTACAACTACAGTAAAGCTGACTGGGATTCTTTCCGAGATTTTCATCGTGATGGCCCTTGGGTAGAAATCTTTTGTATTCCTGTCGACAAATGTGCTTCTTACATAACTTTGTGGATTCAGGCTGGCATGGAATCCTTTGTTCCCCTTGACGATTCCGGGTCAAGCCTCACTCTCCTCTTATGGTTTTCCTCACACTGTGCTGCTGCGATTGCCAATCGAAACCATTACTTTCATATTTATCAGCAAAACAACTCTCCAGAAAACAGATGTCTGTTTATTACTGCTAGAAACCATTGTAAAAAGATTTTGTCTAACGCCAAAGTCCGCAATTCTCAGGTCATGAAATCTCGTATCTCATCTCAAAAATTAGGCTCTCGTGACTTCTGGAGAATCTTTAATAGTATTAATAACAAGGGCAAATCTTTAATTCCACTTCTCTTGTATGGTTCAGACTTCGTCACCTCACCTAAAAACAAAGCTGAATTGTTTGCTAAAAACTTTTCATCAATATCATCTCTTGATTCCACTAGTTGTGTTCTATCTGATATTGCCAACAAACAGGTTGATCCATTGCTTGACATTCGTATCACTCCAGCTTCTGTATCTAAAGTGATTTTCTGCTCAGACTCTTCTACAGCTTGTGGCCTGAACAACATACCTGTTATTGTTTTGCAGAAGTGTTCTCCGGAGCTGTTGTCTATACTCTCAAAACTATTCAATAAGTGCTTATCAGAGTCTTGTTTTCCAGCCAGCTGGAAAGCTGCATCTGTTATCCCTATCTTCAAAAATTCTGGGGAGTGATCTGATTCATTTAACTACCGTCCCATTAGTTTTCTTCCTGTCATAAGCAAGGTTTTTGAATCTTTAATTAACAAGCACTTAATTTCTCATCTTGAATCTAATAACTTACTTTCTGACCATCAATATGGATTTTGATCTTCTTGTTCTACAGCTGATTTGCTAACAGTAATAATTGATAGGTTTTATCATGCATTAGATAAAGGTAGAGAGGTTAAGGCCATCGCTCTTGACATTTCAAAAGCTTTTGATAAAGTTTGACATGCGGGTTTTTTCCATAAGCTTTCTTCTTATGGTGTATCTGGCAACATTAGGATTATTGAATCCTTCCTTTCCAATCGTAGTATGAAAGTTGTCCTCGATGGACAGCACTCTTCTTCTTATTCTGTAACTTCAGGGGTTCTTCTTATTCTGTAACTCCAGGGGTAGTATTCTTTGGCTCTATACTCTTTTTAATTTACATTAATGATCTTCCAGAAATTCTCACATCTAAGGTGGCATTGTTTGCTGATGATACAACCATTTATTCTTGTCGTGATAAGAAAACGACACTCTCTGATTGCTTGGAGGGGGCATTTGAGCTTGAAAGGATCTGCTGCAGCATGGGGCTCACAGTGGCTGGTGAACTTCAATGCAGATAAAACCCTATTTTTTTCAGCCAATTGTTATCGCAATAATTTAGATCTTATTATGAACGGTGATGTACTTGATGAGTCATCTACTCTTCATCTTCTAGGATTAACTCTTACTTCCAATCTTTCTTGTAAATCATATATCAAATCAGTAGCAAAATTAGCATATGCTAAGGTTGCATCTCTTTATTGAGCTCGACACTTTCTTACTCCAGATTCTATTCTCTATCTCTATAAATCTCAAATCCAGCCTTGTATGGAATTCTGTTGCCATATCTGAGGCGGATCTTCTAATGATGCCCTTTCTCTTTTAAACAAGGTGCAAAAACGCATTGTAAACATAGTTGGACCTGCTCTTGCAGCCTACCTCCAACCATTATTACATTGTCATAATGTTGCTTTTCTATCTCTTTCTACAAAAACTATAATGGACACTGCTCTAAAGAGCTAGCGTCTCTTGTGCCATCTACTAAAATTCATTCTCGTGTTACTCGTCATTCAAATAAGTCTCATCCTTTTTCTGTGACTGTTCTTAAGTGCTCCAAAAAACGCTTAATCGTCTAGTTTTTTTCCTTAAACATCAGCTCTTTGGAATTCGCTTCCTTCATCTTGCTTTCCTGATTCATATAATTTGCAACCCTTCAAGTCAACCGTCAATCGTTATCTTGTTCTACAATCTTCATCTTTTCTCTTCCAGTAACTTCCAACTCTAATTAATGGTTGCTTGCAGCCTTGTTGGAAGCAAAGATGTTTAAAAAATATATATATATATAATTTAATAAAATATATAGAACTATTATGCTTATTATAGTTTTCATTTTTTACCATGCGTTTAACAACACTAATAATAAGATATCTTATTATTAAATACTTAATATTATAAATATAATAATATCATACTAAGTATTTAATAATTATTATTAATATAATAACTTAATAAATACTTAATATCGAGGATATACTGCCAGAACTATACTATAAATATTTTTACTATAAATATAAGCTTTTTATTCAGGCAGAACACATGATGCATTTTTGTTGAAATGAAATGTTGGAATATGACTTTCGTTTTTGGTTTTTTTTATAATTATACGAATATAAGGTCTGGTGCGTTCTGGAAGTGATAAAGCATATAATAATGAGTGTTTATGTTGACTTAACTGAAAACCAACAAAAAATGACCTAATGCATTCTGGCATTAAACCCTCGATATTATATTATTATTTCAAAATGTTTTCAAAAAGAATTGTCGAAACAACTTTTATTTTTAGTTCCTTTTTATTTAAATTTCTTCAAGCTTATACATTTTTTTATAAGTTGATAAATTTAATAAACAAAATTGAGAAAAATTCACTATTTTGTATTAATGGATAACAGTTTACAGTCACAAGGTTATTGTATATTAGTTATCATTAATTTGCACCCACTTTGCAAATGCGTGAAAAATTGTTTTGAATTAATAAAAAATTGATTAAATTCAATAAGCATCTGAGATATATCTTACATCTGAGATATATCTTATTATTATTATATATATTATTATTATATACTAGAACTATTATACTATTATTAACTAGAATAAAGGTTATTTGAAAGAAAAATTCCCTTATAATTGAATAAAAAATCATTTAAATAAAAAAATAAAATAAAACTGGCTTATTCATGGCTGAGGTGCACAACCATCTACTTCTTAAAAAAGTACAAACGTCAATGTTTATTAAAAAAAAAATGATTTGTCGCGCCCTGTAGGGCTACAATCAAGTTTTTGGGTTTTTTTGATTGAAAATATAGCTTTTTACAAAATAATGTATTAATTACAAAATGAATTGACAATTATACAATAGCATTGCTCATCTAAAGCTATACTATTTCCTTATCTTTCTGGTAATTTATGGATTCTCTGCAAAAAGAACTGTTTATTTTTTGAGGCAAAAAAAGAGTAAAGCCGATATCAGATACCTTGCTCTAAAGTTCAGCCTATTCCAGTAAGTATATTCTGCATCAATCGAAAAAAAGGCAGTCGAACAGGCAAGATCTTGCTAGCCCTTTGTTTTAAAAACAGCATATTGGAAATAATGGCAGTTAAATAAAAAACAAAAAATGGCTGTTTAATATAAAAAATAAGTGACTTCCTATCCACTTATTTTTAAATAGTTTTTACCAGTCTTGCAACATAAGGCCAAGAATTATCATGGTGGAAAATTATGGTCTTGAGTCTTGTAGCATATTCTAGCTGTTTTTCGCTAATTGTTCTCTTCAAATGGTTTAATTTTGTTTAGTAGACTTTTTCTGTGATTTCAAAAACTCATTATAGAATATACCTTTCTGATCCCAGCAAGTACAAAGCATTATCTTAGTGCCATAAATATCTTGCTTTGGTTGTACTGTTCCAGGTGTGCGGTGTCGAACCTATGCTTTTTTTAAATTATCGTAATGAATCAACTTTTCATCTCCTGCAATAGTCTGAGGCAAAAACAACCAAGAAGCAACATTACATATACCAAATTTTGTAGATCTTTGGATTTTTCATGAAAATGATTACACAGACTGAATATTTAAAAACATAATATTTATAAGAAGAAAAAAAGTAATGAAAATTTTTTGCTTATATATATATTTATAATAATCATTCTGAAAATTCGGTGCAAAAAGATAATGCTTAACGCTTAGACATTGTTCTCAGATTGATCAATACCATATTTTGCCTCAAATTAGTTTCTAGAGACTTATGGATAACATTAAAAATGTCATTAATAAAAATGATAATAATGTAAAAGACGCCTGTTTTTAGGAGAATTGTTCTAGTGAAAAAAGAAAAACTTTCATATTTCAATCAAGTAGCATTTCCAACATAAAAATTATCTATGAAAAGTCTCTGTGTCTCAATTCATATGGCACTCGATTTTGTTGCTTTTAAATAAATCTTGCTGTTTTTAAACACACTGAAATGGTAAACGCACAGAAAAAAAGCAGACAGATTATTTTATATATATATAAATATATATATATATATATATATAAATAAATATATATATATATATAAATATATATATATATATATATATATAAATATATATATATAAATATTTATATATATATATATATATATATATATATATATATTTATATATTTATATATATATATATATATATATTAAAGCATATCATATATACATATATAATCAAAATCATAATTTTTATATTTAGTAAACATACAAAGAAAAACATACCTTTCCATGTTGGTTTAACACAGAAAAACTCTCACGTTCTAAACGTACTATAACACCTACAGTTTCTCGACTAAAAAATTATTTTTTTTTAAATAAAATTTTTTTTTTTTTAAATTTTCAAAATTTAAAACAAAAATTATTTATAGCATAAGCTATTAGTTAATTAAATCGTTTATAGCATAAGCTATAGTTAACTAAAAAAAAAGATTGCATCAAAAATCATACTCAATAGAAACCAATTCTCCCCAGCTATGCTGACCAAGCGAATCCACTCCAGTACTCATATCACTGCACAGTTGCAAATCATTTGGTTTCACTTTCAGCTAAATTTGTAGAAGGTCACTCAAATTTTATTCAAAAATTTTTCACAATAAAAAAGTAGTAAAGGATTACCTCATGAAATGTAAGATCAGAAAAAAGAATAGCAACATTGTCTTCTACTCGAACAATTATGCCAGTATCTCCTTCAAATGAACCTTTCAAAACTTTTACGTGATCGCCAACTTTAAAATATTTTTCTAATTCATGAGCAGGAAATTCTAATGGTTCCTATTTTAAAAAATTAATATGTTTCAACTTAAAATGTTAAATGTTGCTTAGATACACACATACAACATATTTCTTAATTCCTTGTTTATCGCAGGACATACATTACAGATAAAATTGAAAAAAGCATTATTAGTATTTTCTTTCTAAAGATCATACAAATACTTTTTATTTTTTGCTGGGTAACCATAGTAACCTTTAAAACATAAAAATAAATTAAAAAAATGTTCACCAAGAAATAAATTATTTTTAATACAGAAACATACAACAATTTTAAGAAAAACAAATTTCAAGTCTAAAAATGAACACAACTAGCAAATAACTAAAATTTTAAATACTTTTAGGTCTTCATGTTGGGGCATAATGGTAATAGTATTTCCATCAACTGTCAAAACTTTTCCTGTTAAATGAACAAGCTCGCCCTCAGCAACACGAATCACGTCTCCAGGAGCAAATGAGTGAGCAATTTCTTCTTTTGCTTTACTATTTCCCACTAAAAAACGATCAAAGAAAATAAGATTTATAATAATAACTATAGGAAAAATAATGACACTATGACTTAAGGAAGTTTAATAAAATATCAAATCTATTCAAGATATACTGTTTTTGTTTTTATTCTTACTATTTGCAGACTATTTAAGACATTTTAAGAAATAAAACTAAAGTAACATTAAATGTATTATGGAAAGTAATGGAAAGTTTAAAAACAATAAAACATAAAATACATTCTAAATCTGCATCATCAACTGATTCTTCAAATTTTTCTAATTCAGATAGGGTTGGCTTTACACCGTCAGTAATAAGGGCAGAGATTGCCATTGTTTTGTATAGAAAACCTCCCCGATATCTGTTATTTTTATATATACTGAAGTCGCCATCGGTTGTGACTAACCCTCCATTTTTACTAAAAAAGAATAAAATATATAAAACAATAATTAAATGAATAAACACCAACAACAACAACAACAACAACAAAAAAAAATATTATACAAAAGAGTATCCTTATCAAACATTTTCTGAGGTGGACGAGGTCTTCGCTTTCTCTTTAAATCCTGTAAAAAAAAAATTATTTTTAAACGATAATTTATTGCATTTATTTCTAGTTTTAAGAGGCAGTTTAATTATAAAAAACAAGAATAAATTGTGATAACATATTTTAAGATAAAAGTAAAACTCATTAAATAAAAAAGTTTATAATAGCAAAGAAATTATTAAAAAAGCTTATAACACTCAGTGTAGTTAAGGCAATTTTAAAATATTACAGCATCTGTATGAAATTTTGTTGACTACGACATATTTCCGTTAAATGATCAGGTCTGTGAATTATGAAAAGACGAAAAAAATTAAAATGATAAATTTGGCGGTGTCATAAAATAAAAATGTTTTTAGCAAAAATCCCAGACCAAAGATTCTTTTTTTTAAAAAAAACAAACTTAAAATCACAATTGCTTGTCCAAATTTGAATAAGATTCTAAACAAGTACACTTTTTAGGTGAAATAAACATCATAGTTTAATAATATGATCTCTTCTGATCGTTTACTGGCAATTTTTCTTAATTATATGCTCTTTCTTGGTCGGAATTCTTGTATCTTTTGTGGAAAATGATAGAAATATTTTATTTTGACAACTATATATAGTTAATAATGTCAGGACCGATTAGAACTAGGATCTATAGTGGGTTAAGTCATTTTTTCAAAAGATTTTAACTAAATTCATGTTAGCGCCAATGAGCGGAATTGATCTACAGACTCCAAAATGGGGTTCTTTAAAAATAATTATAACATCTGAAGCACTTGTTTGGACATATTACGCTGATAAAATCATGCTAATTCAAATAAAAGAATTCAAATAATTAGTAAATCGCCTTAACTACACCGAGCAGTAAAGAAAAACTCAAAAAAACGTTCTATAGGCTTCATATCTTTTTTGGTTAAAAAAATATATATTTAATTTAACAAAAATTATCCTATGCATTATTATTTAATTATTTATCAATAATTATGTAAGCATCAATAATTAAATAATTTAAAAGCAATGTTAAACATCAAAAATAAAAGTTTGAAATGCAATATACACAAATATAATAATAACTTATTATGTTTGATATGACATTAAGTTTAAATACAACTATTTATTTCAATAACTTAAATAATAAATTAAAAAAATAAATTTATTTTAAAATATTTTATTTTGATGTTTTTTATAGCATCTGAAATCTGAAATCAGTTCAAAAAATGACATGCGATGTAAAAAGATGTGCATATCATGAGTTGATGTTAATAACTGTATGCGTAAAATATATAAAAAAATATAAGTAACATAAAAAATATAAAAGTAAATTTTTTTTAATGTTTCTCAGCAACCTTGTTAGTTGAGTTTCTTGTTAGAAATAAATTATTGTTCAGTTGCAAGTAAGCTACAGTAACTGAGGTTGGTTTTAACACCAGTCCACAATCCTGTAATGTAAAGCTGGTGTAAGCGTCAGTATGGCAAAAAGTGTAAGACTGAATGTCAAGCCAGTTAATTTGAGTTTTATGCAAAGAAAAAGTAGAGAGATTGCTCAAATTCTAGGTTTAATAAAAAATGCTGCTTGCAAGAAATTCATTGGAAAGATAACAGTTCTAAGATTATTGGAGTTGATGAATGTTGCAGGGTGTCTGCCAAATGGATTTCCCTAATTTTTGTCTGACTTTTCTGTTATCAGTTGCATATCTTACACGTAATATAAAATAAAATTTTTTATTATGCATATGATATAAAACTGACATAAGTTACTTAAGCATGATAGAATCATTTTCCCTGATTAATCTATGATTTTTTCAAAACTAAACCCAATATTCCCAACTATTCTCTCATTTTTTTGCAGACATCTGAGCTCCCTGACTTTTACTTGTTTTCCTGATTTTCCGGGTCTGAAAGAAACCCTGTGTTGGTACAAATTCTTCTGGATTAGATATGAAGGAGCATCAGGTGTTGGTATTTTATTAGCAGAAAAATGAATAACTAGATTAGAGAATGGTATTAAGATTGTAAGGACAGTGCCCAATACATGTTTCAGTACATGCACCTCAAAAAGGCGAGACAAGAGTAGAAAAAGAGTATGTGAATAAACAAGAAACAGTGATGGTGTTGGATAAGCTGTATTAAAGGGTTAGATGGAAAAATGCTTACAAATAAAGTTGAGGTAAAAACAAGTTGGAAACAAGTTTTAAAAGTAATGAAGAGTTTAATTAGAAGCAGAAGTTTTATCTGCAATGAATAAGATTTATGGACCAGCAATGCTGAGGACCTGTAGGAAAGAGAAGCTAGCTATACAGCAGAGTTCAAGCAAGGCCAGTGGTCTTTCTGATATATTGGTTGAGATACTGAAGACTTTAGGGTATATAGTTGTTTGTCGGGTATCATATCTTTGCAATGTTAATGGTTGGTAATAGTTATCATGCATACAAATATCACAACAGCAATCAAAACAAATAACAGACAGATTGATAATGTTAAAGTAAAGTTTGGTGTGCATTAGGGTTCTTTTTATTATTGTTTTAGAAGTTCTCTCTAAAAAGTTGTTGATTTACAATGGATGCTATTCTATGCAGATGATACATGCTTGATTGCAAATAAAAGAATTAATACTACGATTTCAGTGAAGGAAAGATGGAATGAAAGCACAAGAGCTTAGAGCAAAAATGAATAAAGCAAAGTTTATGCATTTTAAAGTCAAGAAATAGCAAGAAGTAAACACTTAAAAGTGACCATAAAAGAAAGTAAGAAAGAAGTTCAAATAAAGAAAATGTACTTTTGGTGAATACAGAGAAGTTAAGAAAGCAATTAAATAGTTGTGGAAATATATAAAGAATGTTGGTAAGTTGGTAAGGGAGATTTTATAAAACAACTTGAATTAAACTTACTGAATTTACTCTTTCCTCACTTTGCTCTTTGACTAATTCCATGTCTATTCTTGGGATAAGTTTTAAACTGACCTAAAAACACATTATTTTTAAATAAAATAATAACTGATATATATTTTAAATAGAATAATAACTAGATAATAACTGCAATAGCAAAAAATAAATAAAAGTATTAAAAACCAAAACTTACTTGATTTCTAGCAGTATTGACATAGTCCACCTTATTTAAGGAAATTTAAAAAAAATGAATTAAAAATAGGGTATTTTACTTTTTAAACATAACAATTTAATATGTTGAATATTAAAATTTTGTTATGAAACAATGTATCAAAAGATTTATGCATTAATAAAATGTAAAACATTTTTATTATTGTTCAATTTATAATGTAACACAGACTACTTTGTGTAATGCAGATATACCATTTTAGAAATATAAAATAAATAAAAATAACTAGAAATCAGATGGAAATTAGAGAAATTTGGGCAATACCTGGGCAATATCATCTTTGTAAAGCCCTCTTCTTATCCTGACCCATGATTTGGGTTTAATTTGAACAATATCTTTTACAACTTTGAGTACATCAGCCATTTCATTAATAGGTACCATTTGTTGCTTCCAGATGCCCAATCTTAGTGCTCCAAAACCTTCAATGGCCTGTGTTAATCAAAAACATGTTTAAAAAAAAATTAACAAATCATAACATTTTTATAAATAAAAACAAATAACTTTTTAAATAGTATGAAAATATTTATCATATTTAAACTAAAATTAATTTTTTTTTAATAAAAATATCAAAATAAAAGCTTGTAACTTGATAAAATAAAGCATTTTGATAAAAGTTTAGTAATTATTTATATGGTTTTATTTTTGATCTTTTATTAAAACTGTTGCAATTCAAACTAAAAGTCAATCAAAACCTTAACCTGAGTAGAGGTATGGTTAAACCCTAAACTTAGTAGAAGTATGGTTAAAACCCTGACTTTAGTAGAAATATGGTTAAAACCCTAACCTCAGTAGAAGAATGGTTAAAGTCCTAACCTTAGTAGAAGTGTGGTTAAAACCTTTACCTTAGTAAAAGTATGGTTAAATCCTTAACCTTTATTGAAGTATTTAACTAATATATTAAACATATATATTGTAAGCCCTCGGAATTGGGAAAAATGAGTTTGGCAATAATTTACAGACCTTAATCTCTTAATGGTCGGCATTAGGTCAGCAAAAAAAAAATTGATACAAAGGTTTTACAATAAAACATAGAAACAAGAAGGCAATATTTTGCTGACCTCAAACACTTCTAGGTCTGCAATGCCCACTCTAATTCTGAGGGCTGTGTTATATATATATATATATATATATATATATATATATATATATATATATATATATATATATATATATATATATATATATATATATATATATATATATATATATATATATATATATATATATATATATAAAACATTTTTTATTTAGATGAAGTTAAAATGAATTAAAAAATTAAATTTAAAAAATAGTAGACTTCCAATTCCAACTTCCAAAAAACTTTAAAAAAAAGAAAAAAATTTTATATTTAAATTTTTTTTTAACATTGCTTCGCAATTCATTGGCACTTTATGATTCCTTTGGAAATAAAATTTATTTAAAGTTTATTATTATAAACATAAATATACATAAACATAGAATAGATATAATATTCTAAAGGAACCATTAAGTCTACTATTTTAAAAGTAATGTGTTGTTAACAGAAAAACTTACAGCTTTCACATGTGTTTGCTTGTATGCTTCAATGTAAATATAACCTTTCAGACCTTCAACAGCAATGGCTGATTTTATTTGAAGTGGCTAAAAACACATATATATATATGTATGCATGTGTGTGTGTATATATATATATATATACATATATATACATATATATATATATATATATATATATATATATATATATATATATATATATATATATATATATATATATATATATATATATATATATAAATGCATACTTCGATAAGCAGTTTGTGTCATACTGAATTAAGAGGTTTTAAAAACATAATTTAAAAAGCAAACATGAAATGCCAACCTTCTATTGAGGCATGTTATTGCCCAAATTGAGGTTTGTGCAAAGAATTGCTATTGCATACTGAAACGCAATTCAAAATAGAGAAATACCGTTTCAGAACTTTGAAGTGTTATGAATTTTCTCATAAGCGCAAAGACAGTTTGCTTTTCTTCTCCCATCCTGCATCTAACCATCCACAGGTTCGGATCTCTAATTATTAACAAAACAGTTTGTATTTATTACTCGTTATTGTTCAGATTTTTTTATTTTTAAATTATTTTTAATTTAATTTTTAAAATTATTTTGTATATTTTAATTGGTAAAAATAAACTCACTTAACATCAGGTAATAAGCTTTGCTGCTCTATTTCTGCAGGTGTTTCATATTCTTCATCAAGATATCTCTCTCTAAAACAGAAACTTTTTTTTATTACAAAAAACTACTTGTGAAAATTTTACTCTAAAGTAAATATTATCTAAAGACAATATAAATACAAATGCATGATCTAAAGAAATATGCATCTGTTAATGTATGTTAAGATTTACAGAACTATATATGTAGATATAGAAAAACATTTAAAAGATAGACTTACTTGTCTGAACCAGCATACTTCTTTTTGTAATACTCAGCAATATCTTCAACAGTTTCATTTCTTAAATGAAATAAAACTTCCTTGATATATTTTTAATATTATTTTTGTATTGTTTATTTATTCAAAATAAAACCATATCGATATTTATATAGATATCATATAGGTAGGTAATGTAATAATTGTATTCTGAATATTCAAAGAACAATTGAAGTTTTTATTTTGAATTGAGCCTTTAACTAATAAAGATTTTATTTTTTGCCAATCTTTATCACTATATGAGATTTAAATATATTACAACAAACGATAAATCCTGAATAAATTTACCACCTACAGAAGTAGTATAATCTTAATATAACCCAAACTATAAACTTTTTCTTAAACCCTAACTATTACCTTTTTTTTGGCACTATGTGTTAAAGTAATGTGCATACAATAGAAACTTAATTAAGTCAAAAATAAGTATAGTTTCCTCTTTTTTATTGCTTTTTCCCTCTTTACCCTATTCTATTGTGTTATTTATTGAGGGTAAATGGTAGTAGAAATTTATTGTTAGTTATTTTCTGTCTCTGCGCTTTTTAGCCAAGACAATTTAAATACAATAAAACCCTCAGCAAAAACCTCAACAAATGTTGAGTGCCAAGGTTTATTCATATTGTTGTATATATAATAATAAATAAGTAGGGATTAAAGTCCCAACAACAACCAAAGCAACAATCAAGTGCTTCAGAAGTGAAATGAGGTTGAGTAAGCAGCCATGAAAAGTCTGAATTTTAGTCCTTTTTTCAAATAGCTCGAACAATATTGAGCCAGGTGTATTTTTTTTAATCAGATTGTTCCAAGATGCAGGGATGCAGAATGATTATTGCCCAGCAACGCCCTTGGTCAACAATGTGCAATTAATGTCATTTAATGACAATGTTATCAATGTCATTAAGTGACTTGGGACATGACACTTTTTAAAAGATGAAACTTGAAATTGGCATTTCGAATTGCATAGAGTGCCTTAGCAATACTGTGGCGGTTTTTAGAAATATGTCTAACTGGTTCTTGAAAGCATTTAAACTTTCAGCATTTACAATCTCATCTAATAGACAATTTTAGCTATCGACAACTCAATTTGTAAAGTTAGTTCTATTTTTATTGGATCAAACTATCTCCTTGACCAGTCAACTTCTATAGACATGGTGAGGCACAGAATGGATTGAAATGTGGTGCAATTTAACAGTTTCTTTACCAGATTTGATTTTAAATAGCTGTATTAAATCTAGATGATGAAGTCTTTATTTAAGTGGTTAGGTCTAAAATGCATAATCTATTATCATAAGTTAGATTCATTATACTATGAGCTATATAAGTGACACGTCTTTAGACTCTCTCTTAGACTTTCATATCTTTAATTGTAAGTGGGTTCCAACTTGAAGCAGAGAATTCAAGATGAGGATGCAAGCAAACTATGTATAATTTTTTCCATAATGCTACATTGCGTAAAACAAATGTCCTTTTAAGCATGCCAAGCATCTTGCTGGCCTTAGAGATATCAGTGCATACCTGGGCATTATGTTTGAGGTCATTGCTAATTATGATTCCTAAATCACATTCTGATGAGGTCGATTCCAAATTAGGTCGAGTCAATAAATCAACATCAAACATTGTATAGGTGTGCTTTTTATTCACGCAACCGATATGAAGAATTTCGCATTTTGAGATAAAGGAACAGCACTAGAAACCGGCATGGTTTCTAGCAGTGTTATTTAAGTTTCGTGTCACAAATGAGGTTTTATGATTGGGATTGACTCAACAGACAGTTAACTATAAATAGACAAGAAGGTATCATAAGCATCATTTATATTTTTGTTGACTAGTAGTGATGTCCAATTAGTATTTGATAGCTTCGCCAACATAGCAGTAAAGTCACCTTTTCTATAGTTTAAGTTGGAGCCGGGGAATTTATTAATTTAATTGTTTTAACTTTTCGACAACAATAAAATGTAGCTTAATTGTCGAAGTCGCAAAATTGTCTCACACAAGTCTCTTTCAACTACAAGATAAGGATACATATATACAGTGCATGTGATGAATAAAATCGCCCAGTGCGATATTTCGCACTCGTAATACTAAAATACGTTATCAACAAGCATGATTTTGGGTGCTCCGCATCAAGTCCTTGAGAGCGATATTCGGAGTTGGAAATTGGTTGCCATGGAGCCACCCATAAATTACGTATACAAGTATGGGGAGGGGGTCACTCAAAAGGTTTCCTTTTGGAGTTGAATTAATATGCTTGATTGTGGACATTCTAAACAACAGAAATGTTTTTAATTTAATTTAAAGATAAATATTAGTTTAAAAAAAAAATATTGAGAATATTTTTTTTATTTACAAAAGATGTGTAAAAAATTAAAAAGAACCTAAAGTTTTTAGAAAACCTTGTTGATTAAAACTTTTGATTTTTCAAAATTCAATCAAGTTTTAATTTTCTAATTTAAATTTTCTATTCTCATTGGGACGAAACGTTTTGAAAATAGTAAATATTCCATTCTTTTCATAACTTTTCATTCATTGTTTGTACAAAATAGAAAACTGCTTTCTAATTTAAATAAAATGTGTTATTTAATTATTATCAAGTGAATAATATTTTATATACTTGATTATATTTTTAACAAATATATAATAGACCTTTAACAAATATATAATAGAATATTAATATAATATATATCAGTGAAAGTTATTATTTTATAAACATCATTAAAGGTGCACTTACATCAGAAAAAATGAAACCATCCCATTGACATAAAATAAAACATAAAAAAATAGGATACAAAAAAACAAAAAAAATCTTTAAAGCTGAAGACGCTGGTCACAACAATCCAGCGAAAATTACTTTAATAAAAATAAATAAAAAATAAAAATAAATTAAGTATCGAGAGAAACTCGTATTAATTGATGTTTATAAAATAATAATTTACATACTCTCATACATGATGTCTACATTCAAGTGTATATATACTTATACAAATATAATATATAAATAACTTATATACTGACATATATTTTGAGAAACGCATTGTGAAACTAGTGAGATAACATTTTTTCTTTTGTTGCTTGTGAACACGCTTCCAAAAGTTTCAACTTAAAGTTATATATTAAAAACATTTGCTAAACGCATTGTTTATTTAAACTTTTTTTTTTAATTTAGCTTTAACTTTTTTAATAAATAGACTTTAATATAAGTTTACCTGATTTGAAGATAGCAGTGAAAGTATTTAGTTTATTAACTTATATTTGACAAAAAATATTTGATTTTTCAACGTTTTGATGTTTTTGAATTTTAAATATAATAGTCATTAATTAATAGAATGTGATCGAACCTGTACGAAATCGAAGCTTTAAGTGAATTTTTTGATATTTATAAGATCTTTATAAATTTTAGGCTAGATATTTATAAATATTAGGTGAGATATTTAATCTTTTAACATTTAAGTTTGTTAAAAAATTAAATATATATGTATATGTGTATATATATATATATATATATATATATATATATATATATATATATATATATATATATATATATATATATATATATATATATATGTATATATGTATATATGTATATATGTATATATGTATATATGTATATATGTATATATGTATATATGTATATATCTATACATATATATATATATATATATATATATATATATATATATATATATATATATATATATATATATATATATATATATATATATATATATATATATATATATATATATATAACCCTCGGAATTAGGAAAAATGAGGTCGGCAATAATTTGCCGACCTCAATCTTTTTGAGGTCGGCAATAATTATTTGATACAAAGGTGTGACCATAGAACATAGAAAGGAGGTTGGCAATATGCTGACACGTTGTACATCCATACTCTGCCGGGAACCAGATTAGGCAGTTACAACAATCCTCCACATATAAATCATTCATACTGTTCTAAATATGCTGGTTTATGACAGGTTCAACCTGATCGTTTTTTGAGCCCATTTCTATTAAAAACCTGATCGGTTTTTGGTAGAAATGGGCTCAAAAAACGGTCCAGGTTGTTCACAAGGTCTCTCAAGACCAACATCTTTACTTTCTAGCTGTTCACTATTTATGGACTATTTATGCCATCTGCTGTATAAACTTAAGGTTTAATGCAACCTTTCACAAGACATTCTACAATCTGGTCTACATGTCTAACCTGGATACAACCATCTGATGTCAATACTTTGTAGTTAACATTTCCAACTGTCGATACAATAATGGCACAGACCCATTTCTCACTCCCAATATAATTCCTTACTTAAACAGGGTCTTCAGGTTGAAAGAAAGGACTTTTATTACTAAAGATACCTGGAAGCGTTGATTTTTTTTGTTGATTTTGGTAATGACCTCAGAAAGTGACATCAACTATGAATTTTACCTAATAAAAGTCTTCTACCTTATAAAAGTTCAGCCAGAGAAAATCTAGTTGTAGAATACGGGTGTTAAGCGATATTTAAAAAGGAAGCGACTTAATTGCATCTCGACATCACTTCCTTGAAAAGTTTTTAACAAGTTCTTAAACATTTGAACCATTCGTTCCGCTTGATCATTTGAGGCTGGATGATACAGTGCTGCATAGATTGGTTTAACATTATTTGAAAACAAAAACTGTTTATATTCTTCACTCAAAAACCCAGATCCATTTTCACTAACAATAACTCTAGGTATACCATGGGTTGAACACAATCTCCTGAGTACCCTAATTGTTGCCTTGGCTTCAGTGCTTTTCACAACTTCCAGTTCAATCCATTTTGAAAAACTGTCAACTACTACTAGGAATATTTTTCTATTTAGTCTCTGAATCTAATCTCTTCTTTTAATTTGTCCTATTCTTCCACATGTGTGGACTTTGAGTTGTAAAAATGGCAATTGTTTGATAGGTGACCTGTGTAGCCACATCGAAAACATTCTCTATTTTCATTGCTATGTCTTATGCCATCTCCAATGTTAGATTTTTTTATGGTTAATAACTTTTGCGAGACATTTTTATTGTTTAATCCACACACAAACCTCTTACGTAATCAATTAATTTTTCAATTAACTCACAATACTCTTATAATCTGCATAATTCAGTGATATATCCAATTACTGATTCCCTCTCTTTTCTGTCTCTTTTATAAAATTAAAATCGTTGTGCAATGAAGTTTGTGGTTGGTTTTAAATGGTCCCTCATTAGCATTATTATTAGAGTAAAACTTTTATTTTTAGTGTCATTTTCACATAAACTACGAAGAAGTTTGTAAGCAGGTCCTCAAACAATTGATAGAAAAACTGCTTTTTGTAATTCTGCATCCTTTATATCATTGGCCAGTAAATAAATATTCAAACCTTTTAATGTATTTGATAAAATCATCATTTTCTAAAACAAAACTCGGTATATTAGTAAAATGCATCATTTTCAGTTCATCGCCAACTGTTATAACTACAGTTAAAAAGGAATACTACTGCTTAAGGAAAAACTCTTGGACGGGTGGAAAAATGCTGACACATTGTATACCCATACTTTGCTGAAAACAGATTACGCAGTTACAATAACTTTATATGATTTTAATATAATCATCAAAAAAAAAGTTTGGATATATTTCATTTGTTTAATATAAAATAATTGAATGACAAAGTTAAACTATATATAAATAAGTTTAACACACTGCAAAATAACAATAACAAAATTAATTTAGCTTACTAATAGCTTACCCCCATAGATTATGAAGCTTTCTTGATCTCTATAAAAAAGGTATGTTTATAATTAAAAAAAAGTCATCATTATCATCATCATCACGATCAACATCATGGCTATCGTCATCATTATTGTCATCCTTATCACCATTATCATTATATTTAATATTAAAAATTTTATTGTTATGAATAATATATACTATAACTTAAAACTAAGTTATCTATGACAAATAAATAAAATTAATAAAATAACATTTTTTCAAGTTTATGTATATATTATTAATAAAAAATATAAAATTTAAGTTATATAGGGCTCAAACTAAGTGCATCGCAATCAGGAATCGCGATTGCTTTTCCCACCTTTGCAATTAGTTTTTTCTTAAAAAAACATTTTTGCAGTTTTTTTTTATTTTTGTCACTTTTTTATTCTTTTTTAACGCCATGTTAAATTTATCTTTTGATAAAATAGAATCTTTGCTCTTTTGCACGGAAATTTTATTCAACATAAAGCGCTTTTGATTTTAAAATACTTTAAATCTCTACATGGAAACCAATATTATTTTAGGGTTATATTTAGTTTGATTTACTGAATGGAACATCACAGTAAATTTACCTTTAAACTAAATCAAAACAACTAGTTAAGTTACTACAGTAACTTACAGTTACTCAACTATAAAATTTACCTAATATACTCAAAGACCCACAAAAATTAGCTGTATAAATGTTTCTATTTATATCTTATGTTGTTAACACATAATATAAGCGTCTAACAAAAATTATTTTAACAATAAATCTCGAATAGAATATAAAAAACACAATACCATTTTTTTAATATTTTATTTAAAGCGATATCAAGACCAAACATTTTTTACAAATACACAAGTTGTTAATTTAAAAAGAAATCTATTTGAACAAAAGAATTTTATTCTTCTAAAATTCTCTTATTCAAACAATTTTGCAATTGAAATTTGAATTTGAAAATAAATTGGAAAAATTTAAAAGAATTTTAACACTCAATAATTATAAATTTAATCCAGCAGCATCCATAATACACAGTCCATAATACCCAGCACATGGCCAACGACATTTTCAAAGTGGAGCGGGAACAATAGTCAATTTCTAAAAAAGACCTCTGTATCTAGAATTTTCTAAAATAAAAGTAAAATAACAAAAAAAAAATTCCTTTAGAAAAAAAGTGAAATCCCCTGCCACCCGCTGTCGTCAACCCTGCAGCATAGCAAGAATTGTTGCTGAAAGTCAAACGTATATCTAGCTACAGTAATAATATTAGATTTAGAACATAGTGCAAATGTGAGGAAGAAAGTTTTGTTTAAATCGTAAACTTTTTGAATATAAATATATATTATTAGTTTCTTCAATTTAAAAAAAAAAACTTAAACTATTTTTTTTTAAATTATCTTTTTTTTTCTTTGGGGGGAGGGGAGGGTTTAAATTTATTTTTAAGTTGTAAAGTGTAGTTTTACATTGTTTTCAAACATCCTCGAGCATAAATATGTTTAAGAAAAAAAGAAAAAAAAAAAAGGGCCAAAAATGTATGCAAGTTGGACATACTTCTTTAATTTAGTGGCGTCCGTAATACCCAGCATAACGAGAACCAATGCTAAAAATTAAATCTCTAGCTACAGTAACAATATCAGATTTAGAACATAGTGCAAGTGAGGTAGAAAGTTTTATTTAAATTGTAAACATTTTCAATAGTTAATTATATTTTGTTTCTTGAAAATAGTTGTAAAAGTAGAAACGTTGATTGCAAACCAGTGATTGCAAAAGTTAAAATAAAACTTAGATTAAAAAAAGTTTAAATTAAAATTAATAAAATATTTTACTTCTGTTCAAAGAAATGTTTTTCTAAAAAGATGATTTAGGCATATTCTTAAGTTTAAGGAAATATAATTCGATTTATTAAACCAATTTTTTTTTTTCTTTTACTTTTTATAGCAAACAATTTGAATGAAAAAATAAAAACATCAACTTAATAACTATTTGAATGAAAATCTTAAAATTATAAAAAATTATACTTTTTTTAGTTTTAATTTAAGATCAAGAAACAAATTATAAAAAACATGGTAACATCTAATTTTTTTGCTTTGATGTTACTCGTTTGGTATGTTTTTGCACAAATATGAAGTTTAAAGTTTTATGACGATAATGTTTTAATTTATTTATTGGAACCATTCTATTTATTCAGCTTTGTTTTAAACTTTATGTTATTAAGGTTATAAACTATATAAAATATTGTCGTGAAGTTGTTTTACATTAACACAAGCTCATTATTTGTTAAAACAACTTTGCAATTTGTTTTATTGTTATTTTTTAGATTTTTACAATAACAGTTAAATAATCTTTAAAAATAATACGTGTTTTAACATCAGCATGAATGTATAAAAGTGTTTTCTATGACCAATTAAAGTGGCTTAAATATTGTAATATTTGCATTTTTACTCTTAATTTTTTACTTTTATAAGTTTCATGTCAAAACAATTACTAAAAGTAATATTTTAATAGTATTAAATACATTACATGCTCATTACACTATAACTGAAACTTAAACTTTAAATTATAACTTATTTAAATAAGAGAGATAATGTTTAAAAAATGACAATTAGGAACTAATGTACAAAAGATGCAATTTTATACTAATGCGACCCCCACCTCCATCCCATATGTGCAAAGCAGCGCCAGGGAGTGCAAGCAAAAAAAACAATTTTTTTTCAGGGATTTGAGTTTTTTGCATTCATTCAAGCCCTGATATATATATATATATATATATATATATATATATATATATATATATATATATATATATATATATATATATATATATATATATATATATATGTATATACATGTATATATATATATATATATGTATATATATATATATATATATGTATATATATATATATATATATATATATATATATATATATATATATATATATATATATATATATATATATATATATATATATATATATATATATATCTGTGTGTCTGTGTGGCTAAAAATAAAGCATAACATGAAAAACATAATTTATTAACAATTATACCGAAACATCTTCTGCTGCGTGCATGCTGTCTTCATTTACTAAAATGATTATTATAGATTATAGAATATTGAAAAACTTTGAGAAAAATTAAATTTTAGCCATTAAAATTTAAATATTTTTTTATTGACAAGTTTTTATTAATTTGTTTTTTCATAATAATTTATAGTATAATAAATTATTAAAAACTGATATAAAACAAATAAATACTTGGTTCTGTAAACCCTGGCTCTGCTTCTGCTTCGTCATCATCGTATGCATCATCGTCTACATCTAAGAAGAAAAAAAAGTATTATTACAATTAATATTAAAATGAACCTTATATCATATATATAATATATATATATATAAGAACCTTATATCATATATACAATATATATATATATATATATATATATATATATATATATATATATATATATTTATATATATATATATATATATATATATATATATATATATATATAAATCAGTCTTCTCTGTTTAGCCAGCGCTTTCACACTTAAATCTTTTCGTGCTCGCCCACATGCCCACAAAAACTTTGGTGAGCGCATAAACATATATAATTTTAAAAAATCATCATTATCACCATCATCATCATGGCCATTTTCATCGTCATTGTCATCCTTATTAAGTGCTTGCCAAAACAATAAAAATTTTTAGTTTTAAATTGCAACAAATATTTTTTGTTTATTTGTTCACCTTTTATAAAAAATGGCGTTTTTTACCACTTTTTTTTTAAATTCTTTTGTCTAGTATTTATTCAAAGCATTATTTCAAATTGTTCCCTATTTTTATTTTTATTTAAATAGCAAGAAAAAATGACCTTTTTAAATCGTGCAAGCTGACTTAAAAATGACCATCCTGCCAACGCTTGGCAGGTGATGCAAGCAATCCACGATGCTAGTGCTTGCGCAGGCGATCAGCAATTTTGCGCGTTTTTTCTATATTTAGATAAAAAAGCTCATGGAGAAAATAAAATGATTACATTTAATTTATTAAACTTTAGTTTTGTTACTTATACTGTAATGTTTTGTATCATATTATTAATAAATCAGAAAAACAGTCATCAGTAACAGTTGTTTCTAAAATATATATTTATTTATGAATTGCAACAATTTTTATAAAAATTGTTTAAAACAACGTTGCATTTGACCAAATTTTTAAAACTCTATATTATTATATATTTAACTCGCTTTTTTATTAAAACAAATGATTATTTTATAAGTATTATTTTGCTTCTCATTTCTGTTAAAATGTTCAAAAATCGAAGTGAACTAGTTTCAAGCAAAAGAGTGAGTAATTATATGAAAAGACTTTTGTAATTAAAACTTGAATGAATAAGTTTAACACTTTTAGAATTGTTTTGTATTGCATAATTCAAACTTAAACAAAAATCTTTTGTTTTTAGAATAGTTTACGTTTTATGTTTTATTCTTAAAAAGTTTTCAATTAAAAATATAAAACTAAAAGTTTAAATAGAATTTTAAGAAATTTAAATTTAAAAACTATTAAAGCTCTATAGCTCTTTGCTGTTGTTTTTTTTAAAATATTTTATATATTAGGGTGGGGTGAAAAACTACTAATTTTGGAATTATATTTATTATGGTCCAACAGTTGCAGTTGTTACTTCCCCCAAAAAACAACCTTGGAAAAGTTTATTCTGGCTATCATGAAACTTACCCCCTGATTGGATTAAAGTTTATTATTGATATTAGTTGAACATTGAATTGATTTTTTATTTCACCTCCAAATTTTTCTATTTCATATAAGTTATCATTTGATCTCCAAATTTTTCTATTTCATCTCCAAATGTTGCTGGTAAGGTAGTTAAACCAACTAATTGTTTATATACTTTTCTAAATGGAATCTTATTGCAATGCAGAGAACATATTAATCGACATATTTAAAAAACAACACCATTTAGAAAAAAATGTAAAATGCTTAAAAAAAAAAAGGAAAAATTGTTTTCATATATGTTAAAGTTTTAGAGTTGAATGTTAGTTTTAAAACTAGTATTTTAACAATTAAGTTTTTGCGTAGGAGAACACATTAATGCATTTTTTCAATGAAATTTTGCTTATATTCCACTGACATTGTTAAAATTTTTATTCAATAACTTAGCATTAAAATTTCAAAATTAACCCCCAGACACACTATTTTTATCCCTCATAGAGAACAGATAGCCCACTTTCTGTATATAAGAAATTTTTATATTTCTGTTTTGAATGAAAAACCAATAATTTGCTTGATAAAAAAAAAAAAAAGATTGAAAACTTTGTACTAATAAGCCCTAATACTACTTGATTTAACAACATTATCACATTATTTTGAATTCCTTTTGTTTGCAACTTTTTATTTTCCTCTAGATATTATTAATATTTCAACGAGGCGTTACAAACAGTCATTTATTGTTGATTTTCACTATTTTACAATTCGTTAGATTTCATGAGATCTTCGATAGTCACTTGTCTTTGATTGTCCTAATATTACTATCTATCTATTACTGACCCTCTCAACTAATGCTTGACCATGACCTAACAGAAAAAAGACTGTCAAGTCTTTAGAAATAACCTTGTATTTTATATTAACTTCGATGGTTTCAAATTTTGTTAAACAATTTCTAGTGTGAACTTTTTTCTAAGATCTTCGAGAATTGTGTGAAAGTGAGATAACGTTCATTTGAAGAGATATGCAAGCAGAAAAGAATTAGATAAAGTAAAAGCTGATCATCTACAGATTTCATCTGTATAAGAAAACCAGCTCTCTTTTTTTGATAGGATTTACTCTGAATTGATGTAACTAGTTGCTTCAAGAAAAGAAGATTAATTTAAACTTTTTCAAAAATGTAAATAACTATAAATCAACAATCTTTCATGAATATATTGATCACACCTTTTCTACTTTAATTCCATAACGTTAGGTTCTACAGCAAAACCAATTGCCATTGATGTTAACAGCAGAAACTTCTGCTTTCTAGTGAAATAAAATTTCAGAAGTTGCTTCCCATTTATGATGCTGCATAAAACATCTTGTTTGATTATTAAATTCATTAAGCTTTAATCAATTGAAAACAAATCTTAAAAGAGATGGAATCATTGGGGTGTCTGTCTGATATCTCATCAAGATTTTCTCCAACAAACTAGCACCAACTATGTAACAAAAAAAAATCAATTTAGTGAAAATTAATTTATCTTTAGTTCAGTGACAGTTACATAATCAGCTCTTCTGGTAGGAGATCCACGGAAAAGGTTGCATGAACCTTTCGTTAACTTCCTTGTTTGAAAACCAGTTTTAAAAGCACTATGAATTACATGGAGGTTGCAACTCTTAATTTTAAGAAGCTTAGGAAGCTTTAGTTGCTCAGGCTGCATTTTAATAAGATCAAGAAGTAACCAGTTTATTTTGGGCCATCTGTACACAGTTTTGTCAGATTTATGCAATTAATTATTGCCAAAGATGTGGTCATACTTTCAAGTAATTTATTTGCAGGAGGGTAGCCCAAAAATTGAGAGTCAAAGTATTTGTATTCAACATGATTTAGATCATTGTTCTAAAAATAAAATCTATTTAGATCTATTTGACAATTTTGAAAAGAAACATTCATCAAAAGAAAAGGTAAAAAAAAAGGAGATTTTCAGATATTTCTTTTAAAAAAATGTGTAAATAATGCCTAAGACCAAAAATAATAACTAAGTTTTATTCTACCCATCTCTTAAGATTTAACCGTTGTGTTATCAGGAAACATTTTTTGATACAGTAGACCATTCTCATTATACAAGTTTAATGAGAAATTGTTTTGTACTCCATGCAAAAGAGATTTTTGCACAAGTTGTATAAGATTGATCTACTATAAGAACTCCTTGGTTTTTATAAGTAGACTGTGCAGGTTTGAAGTAGCAGGATACTGGTTTTGACTTTCTGAACATGTTTTTACCCTCCATGTGACTTGTCACAGCTCTCTGATCTATATTTGATAAGTTGAATTGAATTTGGCATGTTTTGACTTTTTATCTGTGCCATTTACAAGCCATTTTTTAAACAATGGATCACTCAAACATCTTCCATTGAAATATTAAATTTTTATTTATTTTAAAAAAAGAGAATGAAAATACAATATTTTTTAAAAAGACTTTAAAAATCTTTACATGTTTCAGCTATTTATACATAAAAAAACTCAGAAAGTCTTCAAATGTTGAAGCTATTTCTACACAAAAAAGCACCTAATAAATTCATTTAGATTATTAATAATGGTTCTACTCAAACCTACATAAAATGCTTTACATAAACTTTTTACTTTGTTGATACTGTAAATAAATGACCAGAATAAAAGTTAATTTTTTTTATAATGAACTTTTTATAATATATTTGAACAATCTTTTGAGCTGTATAACTATTTAATTAGTTAACTAAAAATGCATATCATTTACTATAAAACATTTAAAACATTAAAAGAAAAAAATAAAAAATTAAATAATTCCCTGATTTTCCCTGACTTTTAACTAAATCAAACTTTTTTCCCTAATTTTCCCTGATCATATCTAAACTTCTCTGACTTTCCCTGAATTCCCTGATTTGGTGGCAACCCTGTTATTGCGGATTTTTCTAAAATCTTTTAAACTGATTTTCAGAAAAAGGCTCCAAATGAGAATTAAAGTTGGGAATTCATCACAATCATATTTGATAGCAATACTATTTATAACTAAATAATATATAACTTGATACACAACTTTAAGGATTGGTAGCAAAAAAAAAAATTTCACCCCACCCAAATTTTATGGCTTTTAAAAGTAGTAATGCACATTTGGTTTTTGCACATATTAAGTTAATTTTCCCCTTAATAATGATGCAATAACTTATGCATTGAATTGTTTTTTAAAGAATTTAATGCATTAAAAAAGCTTTAAATTATACCTGCTTCATCTATAATAAATCCACCATGGGCTGGTTTTCTTTTCTTTTTTTTAGGACCAGATTCATCTTCATAATCATCTTCCTCGTCTTCATCATACTCATCATTTACTTCTTCTTCACTACTTTCTTCATTATTAGCCTAAATGAAACAATACTTGTTAAATATCATTAAGAAATCAAGAAATATTATTAGTTTGATGCATAAGTCAGTATGCATTTAAGGTTAAAACATGAAAATACACTCAAAACAAGTTTTTAAGGTTTATAATGGAGCATAAAATTATAAAATAATGAAAGATAAAATTAAAATAGAGGATAAAATTATAAACAAGATTCAGACAAATCGTCAGCTGAGAACCAAGAGGCTGTATGCCCATTTTTTGTGTTTTTGAGAAAATCAAGTTCTAAAATTCAATTTGTTAAGTTTTTCTGCCATGTCCAACTAATTTTTTGAATATTTTTAAAAGTTGTACCATTCTTAAGACTAGATTTATTGGACACATACTCCATTGATTGTTGAATATTTATTGATAATTAACAGAAAAAACACAAAATGTGGACATACTGCCTCTTGGTTCTCGCCTGACGAAATGTCGACTTGGTCTTAATATTATATTTATACATTGCTCTTGTTTATTACACAATTTTTTTTAATTAACAACTTGACCACGACTGTTTAGATGTTTTGATGATTTTAACATTTCAGAAATGCACTGAAAAACGAAACACTAAGCTAAATTTAACAAGGAAAAAAATTAAAAAAACTAAAGAAAAAAAAAAAATTCCTTACAAAAAAGAAAATATGTAAGCTTTAAAATAAAACTCAAACTCAAAGTGAAAATTACTTATATTTTTAATTTTTTACATTTTTAATTGCATTTGAAATAAAATACTTTAGAACATATCTTTTGTTAATATTTTGTCAAAGTTATGCAACACGCTTTTACAAATTACTTCTAATGATTATTTAATGAATGAACAAATTTTGTTTGAATTATTGAAAAGTGAAATTAATGCATTGAAAAGAATAAAATAGAATATTTTTAAATTTTATTAATATTTTCCAAAAAACTGCAAAAAAATTGTCTAAAAAAAAATGCTCTGATTAGTATGCAGAGAAAAAAAACAACTTATGAACAATTTTTTATAAAAATAGAAACAAAAAAAAAATAAAGCAATTAAATCATTTGATTGCAATACAACATTTACTTATTCATAATTTAAAGTAACTTAAAAAAATAATCTTATAAAAGATTTTTAGGAAAACATGGAAAAATAGTTTCAAATGTTTAAATTTATCTTAAAAAATACATGCCTACTAAAAAAAATTTTAATATAACATAAAATGCATTTTTTTTAGACGATCATTATAATTAATTTCTTATTTTGTTTAAAGCCTTTGCGTATAATAAAAACTTCAGAAAAGATCAACGGTTAAAAGTTATTTATAACATAACGATTTTTTTTTATTGCATTTAAATTGTTAAAACATTGAAACAGCAGTGGCCAAATTGTAAAGATAAAAAAAAAATGCGTAAAAATAAATTGCCGGCCTTAGACTGTTAGAGGTTGGCATCAGGTCAGCAAAGAAATTTTACACAAAAGGGTTACCACAAAACATAAAAACAAGGTGAGCAATTTTTTGCCGATCTGAAACACTTTTAGATCGGCAGTTAGGTTGGCATTGCCAAATGTCGACCCTAATTCTAAGGGTTGATATATATATATATATATATATATATATATATATATATATATATATATATATATATATATATATATATATATATATATATATAATATATATATATATATATATATATATATATATATATATATATATATATATACAGGACTTGTTTTTTAAATAAAAAACGGCTCATTAGCTCCTCATAATTTTGACATTATTAAATTATGAATATTTTTTTTCATTATCAAAAAACAAATCTAGAAGTGTTATTTTCTAAATGTACATGTTGCGGAATGTCTATTTTGTTTTAACATTTTTTTATTGTTTTTAATATTAAATAATTAAATTTAATATTACATTTTTTATTATCATTTAACATAACTTAATTGCTTTCTTTTCTTGACATTTGTATAAATGAATTAAAATATTTTAATTTTTTATTTTTTTTCATTATTTCTTAAAATTGCAACTTTGCAAATAATGATTTTTTACACTTGAAAAGTTATTAACAAACACAAAAATTTCTTGTTGCAAAGAAAAAAAACTCAAGTTAATTACTTTACCAGCGCTGTTTTTGTGACAACCAATGATTTAAGTTTCCAAGAACCATTTATTAAAAAATATATGACATTGTTTATAAAAAATTGAAAAGGAGGAAGAAAAGTTGAGAAAAAATAAATCTAATTTTCTTTTACTTAAATAACTTTTTTATTCAAAATTCTTTCTAAATTATAAGGAAACTTCTGTTTTTACAGATCGTTACAGCTTTATAATTATATAAAGCTGTAACGATTATCTGTAACAGTAATTTGTTAATTATATAAAGGTTTAACTTTTATAAAATGTTATTTTTCTAAACTACTATTTTTTACAAAATAAAACTTATAAATATAAACAAAGACATTTAAGAGTTATATTGCTTCAAGCATAAATTCAAGAAAAAAAAATTAATAATAGAGTTATATCCATAAAAAAAGTTTTTTTTTTAATTATAAAAAAACAAACATTTTATAAGAAGTTGTTTAAAGTTGGTAATAACTAATGTTTTTTCATTTTTTTTGATAAAATCAATCAAACAAAAAAACAAACAAACAAAAACTAAATATCAAAAGTGATGATAATACAGTACTATCTCTCTAATTCGAATCTCCTTAATTCGAAAACCTCCATAATTCGATTAAATGCAAAGTCACCATGAAATACGCATAAGAAACTCTTACGTTTAACTTTCTATAAATCGAATCTCTATAATTCAAAAACCTCCACAATTCGAATAGATTTTTTAGACCCGTCAGTAAGATTCTCTCTGTAAATTGAACTTTTTTAACTTCTGACGTGTAAAAGCTCATTAAACCGTCAAAAAAAAATTTTGAATGTTGTGAATTTTTAAAAAACAACTAGTACAAATTATCTTCTACTGTTTAAAAAAATCATGGCATCAAAGAGACATAAAGAAAACAATTTAAAGCGGAAATAAAAAACTCTAATGGAATTGAAGAAAGGAAAAACAAATAAAGAGGTTTCGAAAATTTTGGATATTCAACCTGGAAAAAGAATAAAGATAAAATCTTTGATGCTTTTTGTCAAGGAAATTTGACTAAACAGGTGAAAGTTGATTCATATTACCTAGTAAACAAAGCTGTATTTAAATGAATCAAACGAATGAGAGTTGATAATGAACCAATTAGTGGCATGCTGGTAAAATAAAAAGCTTTATACTTTGCGATAGAGTTATACTTAAAAAATTTTAAAGCTTATAAAGAATGGCTAGATTAATTTAAAAAAAAAGCAAACCAACTTGGAGATATTTTGACAAAGGCTCTTAAAAATATAAATCGTATCTTTGACATTTTTACTAGCTCATAAAAGACAATCTACAATTAATGCCTTTTTTTTTAATTTAAAAGTTTAAAACACATAATATATATTGCTTTTAGGCCTAAGAATTACTATTTGTTTGTTTGTTTGATTTCTATTCATTACTTTAAAAAGAATATTTGAAAAACTTTCTATAATTCAAAAGTCTCTCTAATTCGAACTTTTATTTTCCCCCATAAAATTCGAATTAGAGAGATTGTACTGTATAAAATAAATTTTAACATGAACTATTTTTTAGCTAATAATTTTTTGTTTTGTTTTTTAATTTTTTTTTTAAATTCGGAAATTATTTTTGTTACTGTTTGCTATGACAAATTGTCTAAATAAATATTCTAGCTATTGCAAGATGATAAATAAGTTTTTTTAATATGCTTCTTTTATGATATCTTTTTTAAGCGTCGCATAACATCTTTTTTTTCTTTTGCTGAACATTTTTGATGGAAAAGTTAGAATTAAAAAAATAAAATTTTCTTTTTTTTTTCTAACTTACTACATTTGTAAATAGCGCGAATATCAAATGTAACTTTTATTCAATTTTTATATGTAATCATCATTCAAACTTTCTAAGTAGTTTTTATAACATTAATTACTTCTTTTATCTTACAGATTAAACAATATCTTTAGGCTTGTTCAAACATTAAAAAATAATTTAAAACAGCTGACGTAAAATGGCTTACCGTTTACGTTATATGGCGCACTAGTTTACGCTTTAAAACAAGGCTTATATATATCTTCTATAGCTGATTTAGATAAGCATTTTGCTCACTAGTTTTGCTTATCTTTATAGCATACCACATTTTTAGAAAAAGAAGAAAAAAATAAAAAATAATCAAAGGAAAGATGGCTGCCCCATCGCAATGTAGAACTCCACACAGTTAATAAAATAAATCTCGTTTTAAAAAAATCACAATTAAGAATTTTTTTTTTAACAATTAATATATAGTCTTAAATGTCTTAAAAAAATAATGAAGAATAAATAAATAGAACAAGTTATTTATAGATTTTAAAGTAAGAGGAAAAGCATATAATTTGATTTAAGAAAAAGTGCTTAACTATCATTATTTTTTTAATACCTTGTAGTGATCCAAAATTTAGCAATCAGTTTTAAATGGGTTAACCACAAAGCTGGTTTAATATTTTAAAACATCAACATTTAATTTTTAAATACTTTGCGCGATATAAGCAAATCAGTTTCTTAAATAATCATGTTGTGTAGCTGAACAAAAAGTTTAGAAAGAATGAGAAAATCTCAACTGCTGCAAAAAGATGTAATTTCATCTGTAGAATCAAATCACTCATCATTCGCAAATGAGTTAAAGGAAAGTATATGAAAGAATTGAATCCCTCTCTTCCCAAAATTCCTGTTCAGAAGAAGGAACTGTTGTCTTGTTTACTCAATGAAACTCAACCATTAACTTACTCAATTCAAAAATCAACAAACAATCTCAGAGAGACTTCGTGGTTATCGTCGCAATAAAATTTTTTATTGCGGGGATAAAATAAGTTGAATTTCCCTCAGAACATGAGATTATACTTCTGCAGTGATATGAGACAAAAAGGTGCATGTTCAAATCCAACACATGTTATACGCTAAAAGAATTTAAGCTAAACCATACAGATATTAAATTAGGCCTGTCAAAATTATGTCAGTTGAGACCAATTTACGTTCAATGTGTATCATCAATTCCTCATAACATGTGTTTGTATGTTACATGAAAATAAGCATATTGCTCTTGAATCACTTTTGCGGGGTTCAGATATATTTCCTACAATTAAAACGAGAAATTTATGATTCTGAACTTTATTTGTGAAAAACCAACAAAACAATGTTTCAATGTCATTTGCAAGGAATGTACTGTTTATAGTCTTTTTGATAAATTATTACTTCAGTTCAAATAATTTGAGTTTGACGTTTCGTAAAATCAGTTTCAGAAACCTCAAGCAAAATTGTATATTAAATAGATAAGGTTAACAAAGAAGGAGCAATTGCAGTTTTATTATCACTAAAGAAATGCAAGCAAAGTTCATTATTCATAGTAATGTCAAAAGCAGTTAATCATCCGTATTTAAATTAAATATAGAATCAGAGATTCAAAAAGACTCAAATAAGGCTGTTATTCAAGTTGACTGGGCTGAAAATTATATTTGTTTATACCAAAACGAAGCGCAAGCTGGTCATTTTGGTGAAAATCACATTTCTATTTTTACATGTGCAGTTTGGTATTGTCAAATTAAATCTTTTGTGCTAGTTTCTGATTCAAGCGATCATACAAAATTATCGGTCACTCCAAACATAAAAAAAATTATTGAGCTCAATCAGATAGTATTACAGAAGTTCATATTTCCAGTGACAATGCAACATCTCAATTCAAAAATAATTATATTTTAGCATCAATGAAAATTTTATAAGAAAAGCATACAATTAAAATGCACTGTCATTTTTTTGCTGCAATGCATGGAGAAGAAGTTGTGGATGGAATTCGATCCACTGTAAAATGCATTGCTAGAAAAAATATTTTAATGGAAAAATATATAATTTCTTGCGCTAGCAACTTGGCAATTGCTACAAACAATTTAAAATTACTGTTATATTACTGAATAAAAAAGAAAAGTTAGAAACAAACAACTCTCTTGGTTTAACCCCTTTTTTAAAGAAAACAAAAAAATAAAAGAATTGTGTAAATGTCATTACTTCCAAGTTTTAGAGGGAAGCGCTGTAGGTGAGCGCTGAAAATTGCACAAAGGAATAAAAACTTAATGAATTTACATTAAGTGTCTAGACATTTAGCAGTGACCAGATATCTTAAAAATAACCTTTATAAACTAAAAAAGCTAGTTACATTATGAAATTTGTTTTATGTTTTAATCTGAATTATAATAAAAAAAAGTAATTATTATTATATTTAAAAAGTTTTATAAATAAAACTTTGACAAAATACTTGTTAATAAAGGAAAAAACATTTTTATAAAAATATAAATGATAATTTAAGAGAAAAATTAATTAAAAATTTAAATTAAAAAAAAGAAAAGCTTTTTTGCGTGTTGCGTAGCTAACCACAGTTTTTTAGTCCTACTTTTGTCAAACTTTCTATTTATCTTGTATTTTTTTTTTGAATAACAATAACAAATCATAATTAGCATATATAGGAAAAAAAAGAAGAAATTTATATTATAAACCATAAAAGTTGCTATATATCAATTTCAGGTACATATTGTTCTAATAAAATCAAAGTTTAGGGTGTAGCTTGCCTGTATGTAATTACTTGCTATGAAGAATTTAAGTTTTTTTCGCTTAACTTTAGGAAATTTGCCTTGAAATTACAAAAAAAAAAAGGAAAATAGCTGATATTATAAAATAAATCACACTCAAAAGCAGACCTAGAAATAGCTGTAAATAAAGTAAAAAACCATGGATTTACCATAAAGAAGGCTGCTAAAACTTATAACATTCCATAAGGAATACTAAATAAAAAAGTAAAACTTGGGAATCAAGCTTCAAAAAAGCATGGTAGACAAAACAGACTTGATAGTTAAACAGAAAGTTTATTTCTTTGAATAATTACTTATATGACCAATTGGAGAAACAAAACTGAGGTGATAAAATGTCTTCCAGGAAAAAATAACAAACCTGGTGGTAAAGACAATGTAATGGTTGTTAACAAATCTTTTTTAGATATTCCTAAGAACAATCTAAGCTAAGGCATAAATCCACTTGAAAAACAATTCTATCCATAATCTAAAAAATAAAAACACTATGTTGTGTTCAATGTCACCCCAAATTGGCTAATCATTCTCGCACCATTTAAAAAATTGAATTATGATCATATAAAATAAGAAATTTAAGATGTTTTGTGCATAGATCAAGCTTAGAACTTTTGATCAGGCTTAGAACTTTTTAGGAAGCTGGATAATATAATGTTCTGTTAAAAAAAAAGGTAGCGATTAAGCTAACAGTTTTTTTTTATGATGCAAAAATTGCTTAAAAAGTGTTTATGTTACAAATTTGTAGATTACATGTTGAACATGTTAGTATAAAAAAAAGTTTGCAACATTTATATTGTCTTACCAAGTTTGAATAACTCAGTCATAATAATTTTTATTGTGATTTTTCTTAGTCAAAAATATTTTGAACATGTTTTTAATTTAATGTTATTAATTAACATCATTTATATTTGAAGAAGTCACCTTGTGCATCATAGACTTATTGTGGTAATAGATTAGTTGTAAAATATTTGGCTCAAAATCAAGAGGTTGCGATTCAAATCTACCCTGCGCTTTCTGAAATTACTGTGCTCAATCTATTTCAAACTGTGTTTCAATTTGTTTCACACAGCACCCTTGTTTAAAATTGTTAGTGTTTCTAAGTTAAGAATTGAGAGTAAATATCTTAAAAAAATAAGTAGCTCCCTTGACTGTAGTTGACACTGGAGCAATAGGGAGGTGAATATATAAAATTGAAAAAAAATACAGCACTGCATTCTTTATTATTATTATTTATTTACTGCATTCTTTATTATTATTATTTATTTATTATTATTATTATTTATTTAAAAATACAGCACTGCATTCTTTATTATTATTATTTATTATTATTACTTAAAAAATACATTGCAATCTTGAAGTAAATTATAGTTTGAAAATATAATAATATATGCCAGAATTTAATAAATAGAAATTTAAGTACAAAATTATAATATATAAAGTATTATAAATTTTTTTCTAGCCCCAGCTCATTTTTAGCCGGGGCCAGGGCTATGGTCACTTACTAGTCTCCTGTGAAGACTTGTAATTATAATCTTACTAGGCACAAAAAACCTAACTGGAAAATCAACTGAAACTAATAGAACCTTACTTTTAAAGATATATCATTTTTTCAAGAAATTCCTAAAAAATATTTGTAAATGAAATATAAATAAATTGACATACAAAAAGAAAATTTTTTAAATTTGATCAGTTTTAAAAAAAAACCATAAAACCCAAAAAAAACCATTTGGGTTGGGTTTTTTCCAACCGTGCTACAAGATTGAACTGTACATGTCAGATGATCAATTGACTATTGGAGGTGAATGAAGTTCTAACAGAAATAGGTATATATTATTATTTATGTTATTAGTGTATACAAACTATTTTTGGGAATTTGAATGTCACACAATTGCAGACTTATTTAATTTATAAAAATAAAAGTATTAGTAAATTATAATTTTTTTTTATAAGAATTATAAATTATAAGTAGTTCTTTAGTTATTATCATTGAAAAACAAGACTAAATATCCTGTATATTTAGTAAAATATATATGGAGCAGCTCCGGAGTGGCTCCAGAAAAAAGTCAAAAAAATAAGATAATTTATAAAATTTAGTAACTACTTTGCACACCTTGTATCCTATTTGTGGAATTCTCCAATTCCACAATTCCAATTCCTTTAAAAGCTGATTTCACTTTTAAACGTTCCTTTTCTTTCATAACTTTACAGTCATGCATGAAATTTGTATTAAAAATATTTTTATTTAAAAAATTAATTTTAGTCACGCTACTCCTTTTTTCTTTTTTACCAAGCTTCTTTATTTTAAAGTAACTCATGACTTAATTGTGGTTGCTTGCAATCTTGAAGTAAATTATAGTTTGAAAATATAATAATATATGCCAGAATTTAATAAATAGAAATTTAAGTACAAAATTATAATATATAAAGTATTATAAATTTTTTTCTAGCCCCAGCTCATTTTTAGCCGGGGCCAGGGCTATGGTCACTTACTAGTCTCCTGTGAAGACTTGTAATTATAATCTTACTAGGCACAAAAAACCTAACTGGAAAATCAACTGAAACTAATAGAACCTTACTTTTAAAGATATATCATTTTTTCAAGAAATTCCTAAAAAATATTTGTAAATGAAATATAAATAAATTGATTTATATTTTAAAAGTTACTTAAATATACAAGATTTTTGAAGGTATTGAAGATCAAGTTATTTTGACTGTGTTTGTAATAGTTAACGAAATTGTTGCCGTTTTACTTGTACTTCTATTTAAGCATTTTCAAACACATAGTTTCTTTCGAACTAAATCAAGCTTGAGCAACAAATAGTTTTTTCAATATGTTGATGTTGGGAATTAAACAGTAATGGTCTTATTCAGACCAGTTAAAATACCTTTTAGATGAAGAAACTTAACTTTAACATCAAAATCTTCTAGGTTGATTTTATTTACAATGCCAATCCACCACTTGTCATCATATACTACCACTACATAACCTCCTCAAGTGACAGTCTCAGGTTGAAATATATCTTGCTTCTTTTAAAGATTGTGGATTATTGTACAGTTAGTGTCTGTACTACACCTCTTTGCCCCAACCCTGTTATCTCCAAGTTTTATAAATTGATGAAAGCTACAATTACCAGGTTTAGTTGTTACACCAGTGTGCCTTTCTTTATGCTCTTCAAGTTGCAATTGTAAGCCCAATCTCTTTATGTAAATGAAGTTAACAACCTTGATTTTCTCAATACAAAATTCATGCATAGCTTCTGATGTGAGAATTTGATTTCTTTATAATCATTTAAACTTTCTTTTCTTATCAACCTTTTTACAGTATCATCAATCCCATCGCATAGTGACTTCTTGTGGGATGTGGTTTCTAATAGTTCAACAAACATTGGAACGTCTGGTGTTAAACTCAATAGTGTTGCACAATCAGTAGTTTGCCATTGCTTGTAAATCTCAAAATGACCTTCGTATTCTCTAAAAATCTCTTAAAAATTGTGGTGAGTGGTTCTTTACCAGGACAATTATAAGCAAGCATGCATTCTTTGTTTTCTACTGTGCAAATAGTTTCCAAAAGTAAATCCCTATACTTTAGTCCAGTATTTAAGGCATACACTAGCAATATGGCATTTTGGTAATAAGAACATAATAAGTGTAAGTGGTACACATTCTGTTTGGTAAACACAAACAGAATGTGTACCACTTACACTTGGCATAATGCACAACTTAGGTCTAAGTGAAGCATATTTTGAGTTACTTATTTGTATTTCTAGATTGTATAATACATATAGTTTCTTTAAATTACACAAAAGCAATTTTTTTTGTTCATAGACGCTCTTTTAAATGCTGACATAAACTTTGTTTGGCATAAATCACTTGAGTCATGAAACAATTTAATGGAATCTTCTATTTCTTTGCGTAAGACTTTACTTTTATACAACGGAGAGATAGCTAACAATCCTTTTTTATTAAAAATTTGCCTAGCCATCTTTGCTTGGTATTCTGTAACTGTAAATTTGTTTTGCACTTTTAATATTAACTAACATGGGGGTGCCAGTGTTAGAAGTTCTACAATAGTCCTTTTGTCAGAACATAGCATTTTTTTCTTTTATCAAGATTATCATTTCAGACTTCAGCCTTCTTTTTCATACAACTTGTTTCATAACACAGTTTTGAGGGAACATCGACTTGACTTTCAATTTTTCTAGTAATGCTATTTACCATTTTGCGCGCAACTTTTTGCTTTCCTTTTGAGAGTATATGTATTGATGATTTTGAATAAGATTTTAGAAGAGACATATATAAAAGATATATACAATAGAAGATTTTAGTAGAGATATATATAAGATTTTAGAAGAGATATATATAAAAGATATATATAAAGAGATATAAAACTTTTGGAATTCTTCATTAATCTCCTGTCTTTTTGCTTTGAATGATGATATTAGAAAATCCTCATCTTGTTCACCCAGACTATATAGTTGTCAAAATTGTCAAAACAAATGCACATCAATATCTTTTTTGTTTTTATATAAAAATTAAGAAAAAGACATGTTTTTTCAGTTGTTAAGATCATATAACTAAGTTAAATCAATAATAAAGACTTCCTTAAATATAACAAAATTGCTTGTTTTTTTTTGTTCTAAGGAGTCTGTAAACCAAATTTAATACTTTATAGAATTCTATTTGCAAGTTTTTTTAAGTAACTTATTAAAAATTTGATATATTTTCAAAACTAAAGTTTTGTATGTTTCATAGGGTGGTGCTAAAAACAACTTATTTTTAAAATGTCAGCTGACAACCCCTAAATGTGTTTTATATAATAAAATAATACTGGATTTAAAAAATATTTAAATAAAAAATATTTTTACGGGTGCCACAAGGCCCTTATACATCAAACAGGTTCCTTATATTATAAAAAAAAAAGTTTTTCAAAAGTATGTCATGTGGGTCTCAAATGATGCAAAAATATATAAAAGTTTCAAAAATATGAATCATTTTATAAATATATTATTATTTTAGATTTTAGTAAATAGAAAATGACATTTTTTAATTTATAACAAAAAAAAGGGAATTTAACACGATTTTTTTAATTATAATTTTTTTATCTCTGCTTTTTATAAAACAATGATTATTTTTGAAATTTTTACATAATTTTGCTTCATTTGAGCCCCAACATGATATACTTTTGAAAAACTTTTTTTTTTATAATATTAGGAACCTGTTTGATGTATAAGGGCCTTGTGGCACCCGTAAAAATATTTTTTATTCAAAAATTTTTTAAATCCAGTATTATTTTATTATATAAAACACATTTAGGGGTTGTCAGCTGACATTTTTAAAATAAGTTGTTTTTACCACCACCCTAATGTTTCAGTTGTTTTTTCATTTAGATTTTTTGTGCCTAGTAAGATTATAAGCAGCTGAAATATTACCAGCATTAAAAAAAAATTTGACTGGGGTGTTTTGAAATATTGGGCCACAAATTTGGTTTCTATAAACTAGCTGTTTTATTAGTTTTTAGCAATTTCCTCTAATATATTAGCATTTTAAGTATATTAATTGAATTCAGCATCAAAAAAACTTTATAAATATTTATTTTTATATACTCTCCCTTGTATATTCTTATTTTATTAAGGAAAAGATTTTTTCAAAATATTATGAAAACCAGGCTATTTTGGGAGATTTTGGTCAATATTTAAATAATGGTATTTTTTCAACTTATCATTTTTAACTGAAATTTTGTGTGTTAACTTTTGGGCGATTTGATGCAAGAATTACCCAGAAGCAAATATAGTAAAATTGCAACGCTTTCTTGTCTGCCCCAGCATCGCAGGCAAATGTGCAAAGGATTTTTTTACTTAGTAAAATTTTAACTGTTAGGCGCCTTAATTGAATAAAAAAATCATTAGAAATAAGATTTTTTTATGAATCTAAACAAGAATATGTGATTGAAATTTAAGCATATATTTTCTTTCAGTTATAAAAAAAAATCTCATCTTTATTTAATTTTACCGTTGAATGGGTCAGGGTAACAACACCCATTTTTATCATGTCTAATAGCATCTGTCCAACAAAATCTGTAAATATAATAATGTATAATAACATCTGTCCAACAACATCTGTAAATACAATGAAGTATAATAACAACTGTCTAACAACATCTGAAATTTCATTGATGCCTAATAACATCTGTGTGCAAATGTGCAAAAATTAAATGAATATTACAGATGTAGTTAATTCTTTTAAACTATCTAAGGGTAATAACATAAGTGCAACTACATCTGTGAATTCTACAGATGTAGTTACATCTTTTAAATGATCAAAGTGTAATAACATCTGTGCAACAACATCTGTAGATGTTTATTAAATAATAATGCATTATTTTACCCAGATGTTGTTACATATAGGAGTTTTTCAGATGTAACTACATCTACAAAAAAATATTAACTATTAACACATTATTTTAACCAGATGTTGTTACATATAGGAATTTTTTCAGATGTAACTACATCTGGAGAAAATTCTTCTAGATGTTATCAGAGAAAAATAAACAGATGTAGTTGCATCTTCCTAAAGATATTATTAGGGATCGTTGAATTTTCAGATGATATTGGACAGATGTTGTTAGAGTAAAAAAAAAATACAGATGATCTTGGACAAAAGTGTACAGATGATGTTAGACTACTTCACAGATGTTGTTGGACAGATATAGTAATCATTTCCCCATTGAATGAATGTTTTAATTTTTTTTAAATCATAAAAACTGAACTTAAAATAGTTTCATAAGAACTGATTTTAAACTGAATTAGGAATTTTTTATAAGTAAAATCAGAATTAAAAATTAAATCAATGCCACAAGGACAAAATAAAAACTGTAATTAGAAACTATTTTCAGAATTAAAATATCACTGATTTATATAAGAATAATTAAAAATTAATAACATTTTTTACCGCAACAAAAACTCTATACTATATATTCTCTTTTTTTTATATTTGTAGCTATACCATGTAGCATATTTTGTTTAAAACGAATATATAATTAAAAAATCATGATAAATAATAACAATAATAACAAAAATAACAACAATTAAAAAAAACAATCTGTTTTTACCTGGTCTAAATCCTCCCCTTCATCTCCGGAAAAATCATCATCATCTTCACTATCTGACATTTTATATAAAATTTGCTAAAATAATAAATTTAAGTTTTTCTAATAATAATTATAAATTCAATTTAACATCGCATAAAAAAATAAGTTATTATAAATTTGTATTTTTATATCTCCAATAAAAACTACAAATGCCATTTAATAAATGCAATATATATATATATATATATATATACATATATATATAAATATATATATATATATATATATATATATATATATATATATATATATATATATATATATATATATATATATATATATATATATATATATATATATATATATATATATACACACATGTATACACACACACACACACACACACACACACACACACACACACACACACACACACACACACACACACACACACATATATATATATAAATTTTTTAAATTTAATATATATATAAGATTTACATTTAATATATATAAATGATCTACATTTAATATGTATAAATGATTTACATTTAATATATATAAATGATTTATAAAAATAGCTTTCATTATAGTTATCTATCATCCCTAAATAAATAAAGTTATTTAATTAAAGTTACATTTACAAAAAATTAACTAATTTGATTGCTCACAATTTAATTTGATTGATAACAATTAATTTGACTATTGATTGCTCCATTTTTTATCAAATTTTAAAAAAATTATTATAAAAATGATGTTTTAGCTTTGTTGTCTTCTTTTTTCTAAATATATTTCTTTACAGTATTGTAACCAGTCTGTCACCTTTAAACTAATTGATATAGCAAACTTAAATATATTTATGACAAATGCGTATTGAACGTACTTAAAAATAATTTTAAATACATTATATTTAAACCAAAAATATTTTTATAAACCGAATTAGATAAATACTCAGATATGTTTATATAGCTTACTACTTTGCTTGTTTGGTTACTGGTTTATTACTTCCCGTTGCTTGCATAAATCTTTTAAATTGTTTAAATATTATGTTTTCATATATCATTAAAAAGTGCTTAGAATTAGTAATAAAAAGAAGAGCAACTTATAAAAATAATATAAAGGGCAGTTCCACAAAAAGTTTAAATTTTTTTAATGATATGTAACTTTAAAGACTTTGAAAAACTGTGACCAATATTCCATAAAGTCGTGCTCGGTACACGGTGGTTTTGCAATGGAGCTTATAGTCACCGCAAGCGGAAATAATTTATTTGAAAACAAATGTTTAGAAACCAGAAATGGTTTGCATTTTCAAAACCACAATACTTTGTACAATTATAACCAAGGTATCAAATAAGAGTGTTTTACAAAAAATTTACAGTGATAGGAGCCTGAGATCAATATATAATTGGGATCCTTTTTGTAAAACATAACTTTTTTTTGATCTCAAAATGGATCGAAATTCATCAGAAAAATTAATTTGTCTAAAAAAAATTCATATTGCTTAAAAATGGCGACTAATGAAAGTTTGAAACTCCGCTATTTGATGGCGTTGTTAACTTTACGAGGTCTTAACTTTATGAGGTCATAAGAAAGACTTTATTTTCCTAACACGCTTACACAACAGGATGTTCAAGATATTTTACTTATTTTTAAAGATGACATTCTAACTCTTCTTATTGTTTTTTAATAACGTTGTGATCACGAAACTGTTAGGGTATTTGAAACAGATCGTGTATATCATTGAAACAGCTGTCGGTGCATTTGAAACAGATCGTGATGCAGAGTATTTGTCAAAGGTGTAATCCTTGACAAATACATTGTTTCACAATCTCAACATTACTAAAAGGTTTTAAGAAGTGTTAGAATGCCATCATTAAAAAGAAGTAAAATATCTCGAACATCCTGTTGTACACGCATGTTAGCAAAATTAGTTTAAAGTCTTACTTTTAACCGTGTGTTACACTGAGTACCAACTCAGTATGTAGCTTAATTAGTTTAGACAAGAGATCAGCTAGTTAGCTAGATGGAAGTTTGAAGATGGGTTTAATACTTTTATTTAACCTTGTTTTTTCATTACAAGCTAATAACTAAGAAAGAGCAATATTACACATATGTAACACAGTTGTTTACATTATCTGCTTGGTAAGTTTAAGCAGGCATGTGTCTATTAAAAGCACTTTTTTTTGTTGTTGTACAGATCACTTTGTGTGATCACACAAGGTAATAACACACTCACGTACTTAATATCGAGGTCTATTGTACTGAAAGTGTGCAAGGAGTATCTTTCCCATTGCGCACAAGACGTATTTAAGACATTTAAAAAACGTAGGAATATGTGTATTACGTATCTTAAACGTTTTAAACACGTCTTGTGCCTACAGGGTTTTAGCCTTTTTTATTATACCTCTTTATTTAAAAAGGTTTTATGCTTTTGTAAAATAAATAAATCATGCTTTTAACCACTCTAGCATAATTGTTATGCAAATCCGCTGAACTACAAACCAACTTTTTGATAATAAAGAACTAAACATTAGAGGTTTCAAAAAAGAAATCTTGTACTGATATTGAAAAAGAACTAGCTTACACGCTCTATGTGTATATATGACCTCTGATTTTGTTTTTCGACAAAAGTTTAGGAAGACTTGTATATTTTTTAATAATTAAATCTAACAAAACTTAAAACTTTAAGCACCTTGTAAAGATTTAGTACTCTATTTGAAAATTTTACAAAAGAATTGAAATTTATTTGTTTTTCTACTGAAAATTAATCTTTTGTACAGCTACATATAAGCATTAACATTACAAGCAAGCAAAAAGTGTTAAAGTTAAAAAAGTTGACCAAAGGTGGATTATGGCATCATAAAAACGTAAATGATTTTGGCACTTTTATTCCTAGTGATTATTAATTGAAAAGAAAATTAAATAAAACAATACAAATTAAATGGTAAAAACGAATTGGTGGAGTAGGGTAATAAAGGAAAGACAATAAAATCTTAAAAAAGCATAACTCAATTGTCATACTATAATTTTATCAAAATTGCTCAAAATTGACTTGTAACCTTGCTTTATTTAATATCAGTTACAATCAGTTGCTATTGGAGTATAAAACTTTTTACCAGTTATAAAATACAATAACCATTTTTTTGTTCAGGTTAACTTAGGTATTAAACAAATGTTTATGTTATATGTATCAGCTCTTGAAAAAGTGCATTCAAAATTATTTTTTAGTTTTTCTTATTTACAACTCTTTACCCTTAAGTTTTCCATCGTGGTGTGATACGTAAAGAGTTGTTTCTTTAAATAATTAGTTTACTATATCAATACAAATCTGGCCACCATGTAGTGAACTTTTTCTAATAGTTTGTCATACTACATTGTTTTGGTAATCTGTTTTTTACTAGATGATCCGGCATACAAAGCTGAAAATGTTATTTCAATATGGGAAAATCCCAATCAGAGCTTTTTCTTACAGCTGTTTACAATTGCAGAGTGTTGTGGATTTACTGGGCTAGTTATAGCAACAAATGAACAGACCTCTGAAAAGTTGAAAAGTTTAAGTTATGTTAACTTACACATATGGTAATTAGAATAAAGTTCTTAAATGCAATTAGGTATTGCTTTAGTTTATTTTCTAAGCTATTTTAAGGATAACTTTGCTGGGAACTTAATGTAATTAAAAAGCATACCAATTTATTTATATTCTATTGATATTACTAGGTTAAATATAAAAATGTATTGGGATATCTATTGTGTGAGAATCACAGCACAGCCGAGTTTCATCAGTTTGATAGTTTTTAAACAATTAATATCTTTTTCACAGTGACGGATCCAGGATTTTTTGGTGGGGGGGGGGGGGGTAGCTGTTGATACCAAAAGTGGTTAGCGTAATTTTTTTGGAAATTACGAATCAAAAGATATCGACTCAGTTTCGATTCGACTGATAGTATTTGAGTTGTACTATGGGGAGTTAGTTTCTTATATATATAGTTACATTTCCTCGGGAAATAATTACACAATTTCTTTTTTAGACTAATAGGATTTTGTGTAATAAATAAATTAAGTACAAAATCTACAATGCAAAATCGAAGCGTCTCTTCTTACTAGCTGCAAATCTATCAATTACGTCGTTTACTTCTAAAGGCATGGTATTATAAATATATAATAATGCCAAGCCAGTTAAACGCTCATCATTGGTTCGGTTACGCAAAGGACTTTTTAAAATATTCATGGCGCTAAAGCTCCGTTCAGCTGTACATGTTGTGATTGGAATGGTAGAGAAAATCCAAAGAATTGTCTTGATGGTTGCCAATCTATAAAATAAAATTAACAGAGTAAGTTAATAAGCAACAGAGATTTAAACTGATATAGTATTTCTATTTTATAAATTATACCTATCAGGAATTAGATCTAAAGCTGCTAATAAAGTTGAAGGATGGCTTTGCATATGCGAACAAAATTCTTTCCACTCCAAATATTCATTATGAATAGTTTCCTCGCCTCGATACCCAATTACAGAAGAAAACATTCTTATAGTTTCAACCACATCAGTCCAACTATGTTGAGAAATCACTGATGGTAACAGAGCAGACATTTTCATAACTAGTTGCTGGTGGTTTGAAAACCGTGCATCCATAGATTGAATCACTGCATCTAGGTACGAAAACCAAATAGCTCTTATATAATTTTGGCAAGCATTTTCAGCAGGGATATTGTTTCTATGCAATTGCCTACATACGGCACGAGGAGTCACTAAAGCTATATTTAAAGCATTTGCTAAATAATTAGCGTTGTTGAATGGGCCGAAATCAGCATTCATCCATAATTCATTCTCGTCGCAGCGCCATGTTAAAAGTGACTTTTTCACAAAGTTTATGGCATTTAATGCATCAATGAGACATAACTGATAATGATACATACACATAACATCATAGTGATGAGAAATCAAAATGAAAAAAAATCAAAATGAAATAAATAAATCAAAGTGAAAAAAAAATGAATGAAACATTATTATTCTTATGGAAGAATTTAAGATCAAGAGCGCAGATTATTTCAATAGTTTCAATATTTTGATTATTTCAGGGTATGTATTTTCTGGTGGGGGGGGGGGGGGAATGCATATCCCCCATCCCCCCTGGATCCGTCACTGCTTTTTCATGCTTGAAATTATAAAAATTGTAAGGAAAACAAACTACTATCTTATCTTATTATATACCAAAGTCAATAAAAAATCACAGTTTTTTTGTTATTATTATTTGATTTTTTATTCAGTTATTCCACTCCACTATTATTGTTTAATACGCTTTTTGACATTTGTTTTGATTTTTTAATTCGATTTTTAATAAACGAGCGAACGCCTCTTTTCTAAAATCTTTTCTAAAATCTCTGCCTGATATGAGTCTGTATAGGGTTTCAAAATATGCATCCAAGTGAAATAAGATGTTTTTTTGGATGAAATAATATTTTTTTAAAAATAAACAAAAAAAATTAATTTAGTCAGATAAAATGAAATTTTTATGTTTTTTATTTTATCTGACTATTTTTTTCGTTTGTTTTTCAAAAAAAAAGTATGTACTACATTTTTGGCCTATTTATTTATTTTTTTCTAAAACACATACTTACGCTCAAGGATTTTTGAAAACAATATAAAACTACACTTCGCAACTTAAAAATAATTTTAACTCCCTTTCCACACCCCTCCCAACTCCTCCCTCTTCCCCCCCCCCCTCATTTTTCCCCCCTCCAAAAAAAAAAGGATTTTAAAGAAATTGTTTGAGTTTTTTTTTTTTTTTTTAAATTGAAAAAAGTGTTGCAAATATGTTAGTTTGACGTATTATTTTTGTAGAAATAATCAATTAACAAATTAATAATCAAAAACAAAAGCTGTTACATAATTAAATATTGTCTTCTTTTTACATTACTGAAAATGAAAAAGATAAAATGATAATACTACAAAATGGCACTGAATAATCTAAGAAATAGATACTGTTATGTTTGTCAAACGAGCGGTGATAGTATAGCCTATACAATCACCGCTCGTTTGACCGTGGTAAGCAAAGGGTTGATCAAAACCAGATATTCGGTCCGGTTTGTTAAAATCGAATTCGGATTTAAACAAACCGGACCGGATAACCGGTTTTGCTCACCTTTAGTTAAAACTTATAAAGTTGGAAATTTTAACGAGAAAAAAAGGATATCCGCACATCCGGTTTTGCCCACGCATAGTTGGAAGTTCCAACTATGGGTGATCAAAACCGGTGTCATGTTAATATTTTATTCCGTTAAAATTTTACTGCGCAGTAAATTTTTAACGTTGTAATTTTACAGCGCAGTAAAATTTTAACGTTGTAATTTTACTGCGCAGTAAAATTTTAATGTTAAAAAATTACTGGGCAGTAAAATTACAACTTTAAAAATTTACTGCGCTTGTTATTTTTTTTACTGTCATCAAGTAAAGAAGAAATGTTTAAGTTTGTGGGAGGGGCGGGTAAAAATATACATGTTTTATATAATTAGGGGTACTTCAATTTATCTTCCTATGAAATTTTTATTACTTAATGCATACATTAAGTGATAGTTTATTTTCCAGGCTAGATTTTGATTCACTTTTTTATGTAATGTTATGCATTTTCCCTTATTCTTAGCATTAGAAGATTTTACATTTAGGAGCATATATCAAATAAGTTTACCAATAAATAAAGGCCATAAATTATTGACGTATATATCTGAAGAATGGGTTCAGATATACTTCCAATAGGACTGTATACTTCTAAAATAACATGAAAAACAAGTAGAAACAAAAACATTTTATTTCAGTACAAATTTTTCTCGCCTTAAAGTTTTTAGTGACAAAACAACATTAAAATGATTATTGTTTTTATTTTCTAAAAGAATAGTATAAGATGTTAGTTGGTCAAGTTTAGTAGAAACTGGATATTTTAGCCATGTTAGTTTTTGTCCTGCAAATGACCACACCGCTATATCAATTTATATCATTGTTTCTTTTGTGAACAAACAATACTGTTTATGGTTTTTTCTTCAATTCCTCATTTTATTTCTAAAACTTTTTGTAAAACCTCTTTATCATATACAGGATTATATTCATCATCATTGAGTCTATTTATGTATTTTACATCCATTGGAAGACAGGGTTGTCGGTTATATGTAAGGAAAAATAGTGAGTACCCCATTGAATCATGCACTTTAACACGTAGAGCAAAAAAGGTTCCATCTAAAACTGACACCCAATTTTGAAAATTTTCATTCAAGACCTTAATGGTTGCTTTCTTTATTGTTTGGTTCTGTCTCTCTACAAGGCCATTAGCTTGTAGATGGTAAACCGGGGTAACATGCTGCTGAGTACCTGTCATGTCATGTAATGCAATGGATACAGAGTTTGCAAAATACCCGACCTTAGTTATTGATTTGTATTTTAAAACAATCATGTCTGCATATAACTTTATAGAGAAAGGATGCTACTGATACTGTTGTTTTGTTGCTTAGAGGTTCAGCTTCATTTAGAAAAATATTTAACAAGAACAATCATAAATTTGAATCCATTTGATTCAGGTAACTGAATTAAATCCACAACAACTTGCTTCATTACTTGTGGTTCCATTTTAACAAGTTTTAAAGCAAGAGATACTTTAAGATTTCTGTTGGAGATTTTCTGACATTGCGCACATTGATTTATTTGCTTTATGATATCCCCCACTACTGAATACCAAAAAAATCTTGAAGATATTTGCTTTCTAACAGCATTAATGCCAAGGTGACTGGCTAATGCAACAGCTCTCTCTGAAGTTCCTAGACCCTCATGAACTTTTTTAACTATGTTTAGTTGCTCTTCTAGATCTATTACCACAATCACCTACGAGAAACAAAAGTTTGTTTGTAGACATTTAAGTAAAAACAATAATTAGAACCAAAAAATGTTTTAAATGTTCAAATTTTTTTTGAAATTTTGAATTAGTTAAAAGGTTTTTCTCACGATGCCAATATTTTTTTTGCAATACATCAATTTGTTGTCTATAATTGCAAAGTTTTTACATTGCCTTTTAAAGTTTGCCTTTTTTCCTCTTTCGTTTACATCTTCAGGAAACTTTTTGTTATTCAAATATTTCCTTGAAAACGCCAAAAAAATAAACGCCAAAAACTGTATATTAAAAAGTCAGTAAAATAATAACGATAGCAGTAAAATTCCAACGTTGAAATTTTACTGCGCAGTAAAATTTTAACGACAGTAAATTAAAAACGCTACACCGGATATTGGGTCCAATTTGTTAAAATCTAAATCCAATTATAACAAATCGAACTGGATATCCGGTTTTGCTTATCCTATACTGTATAGGCTATAGCTGTACTGTTATACTCTTTAGGTTATACCTATACTGTTATACTATATGTTATACACTATACCTAAATTGTACAGGTTTAATAAACGTTGTTGAAACTAAAAAGAAAAACTTGATAAATAAAGTTTTTGATTATTTTAAAGGCGATAGATTATATCTTATTCAGGATCAGATCATTTGTTACAAGAATTTAAAATCTTTGAATAAAACGGCTCTTTTGCATGCTACAAATCATAGAAATAAAAGTTTCAAAGAAATAAAATTCTTATTTCAAACAATAGACTTGTTGAAGATATTTCAATGATGAATCAAATCCTTATATTATTCTAGAAAATTATAAAGATTTTAATTCTAGGAGTATTGATAATAATTCTGGAGAGTACGATTATGTTGATGACGACAATGACAATGATTATTTCAATCTATTGAAGAAAATATAATCAACATAGAAATTGATGGAATTGCAAATTCACATTGTTTTATTTGTAAACGTGAGTCTGATTTGTAAGTTTCATTTGACAGATATTAAGTGGCTTAAAGATAAATATTTAGATATATCAATTGTAAAAAACTCTGTAAACATAAATATAAGAATGATGCAAGATTTATTTAAAAGTTTTTGGTCTAGAGATTCAAAAACAGCATCTATATTTGCAAAATTTAGTGATACAAATAATGTAACAAGTGAGTTTTGTTTCCAAAATAAAGATTTTACCAAAGATGAATTTCTATATTTGGTAAGTGAATTAAAAACAATAAAAACCTTTTTCAATTGTTCGAAAGAACAAACTCTTTCGGTTTATTTCTTTTGGTTAAAGACTGGTCTTGATCAAAATTCAATTTCTTGTTATTTTGCTTTGACATGTTGGTTAAAATTTCAGCAATATTGCCATCAAAAGTTAGCAGTAAAATCTCGATCACAAAAAGATTATTAAATAACACAGATATGATCAATGATTTGTTTGACTTAAAAGACAAACAGCAGTTATAGCTGATGGTACTTATTTATTCTGTAAAAAAAGTTCAAGTAATTCTTAACTACGAAACCTGTACAGTGAGCAAAAAAAAGACACTTAGTTAAGCTTTTTGTAACATGCACTGCAAATGGTTTTATTATTGATGTTAATGGACCTTTTTCTGCAACTATTAATGAGACAACTATGTTGTCTCATTGAGTCATATTTTAGTTTGTCTCATTGCAACTATGTTGAGTTAAATTTTAAAAATAAAAGGTAATTTAAGAGAACAAGTTCCAAGTTTTGGATAAAAGATAAAATTAATGTAAAAAATGATTTGGAATTGTAGAATTTGAATACAAAAAGAAAAAGTAAAAAGCAATTTGAACCAATTGAAGCAATTGACCAAAAAGATATAAATGATTTCCCGAAGTTTTGTGTGGAGGGTATTCGAAAATACACCACATTTCATAGCTATCAGATAAAGCAACATTTTCATAAAAATTGAAAATTCATTATTTTAATTGATAAAAATTTTCAACAAATTCAAAATTATGAACTGATTTCCGCTGAAGTTTAGTCAAGACATTTAAACGCTACTAAGACTAATAAATATTTGCCAAACATCGACAGGCCAGAATCAGTATTGTCTAGGGCATGTGGGTACTTTTCTGGTTTAAGAACGTATGGTTGTTGAAGTCACATTGCTAGCATCATGTTTTTTTTTTGTGTTGTTGAAAGTATTTGGAAAAACTGATTCTACTGCAAAAATGGTTCTTCTGCAAAGTTTTATATCATCCATTTTGTTTATTTGTTGGGGTATTTTAAGAAGATGACGATGAACTAAGTATAAATGATATCCTATTATCATTTATAATTGATAAACTTTGTTTCAATTTGATATGTTGCACAATATGTTGCACAATATTTTACAATGATTCAAACCACTATAGATCAATATTTTTATTAAATGTGAATTTTATTTGGTTGATGATTTAAGCAATTCAATCTTAAAAAAACTACTAAAGCGTGTACACGAAGTAAATGTGAAAGTAGAAAAACAACTAAAAAAAAGTACTCCTCAATTTTTATTTCGAACCAAGTAATAGTTTTAATACAATAATATAAGAAGATCAAACATTAAAAAATAATAATTAAGTATTCCTGTGGGAATCTAATAAAATTTCTAGCTTTTGCTTTAGTTGTACCCATAAGCTTGCGCACAGAATAAGAATCAAAACTATTTGATGCTTTTTAAAATGATATTTTAGTATCTTTAATGTTTCTGCAAAGCTTTTTTATTTTTTTCATTTTTCTTTTAATAATAGCCCCGTACTTTTCAATAACTCTCAATTCTGAGCAGTTTGGAGGATTTTCTGTTTTAGGCACAAATTTCACATTATTGTTTTTATATCATTCTATAGCTAGTTTACAATAATGAATTGAAACTAAATCAGGCCAGAACACAGGTCTGTTATTGTGTAATTTAATGAGAGGTAAAAGGCGTTTTTGTAAACATTCTTTAACATATACTTGACCAGAAAGTGTGGACAGAGAAATATAAGGTGCTGATTTTTTACCACAACTGCAAATAGCAAACATGTCATGTTTTGTGTATTTAAATTTTTTATCTGCTTTTCCTCTATATTTGGCAATATAATAAACAGCACCAGGAATTTGTTAATGATCTTGATATAAGTTTTATCGTCTTCAATAATACAGAAATTTTTAGAAATAAAATGGTGCCGCGGGTTCTTGCACTTTTTTGTTGAATTTCAGAACGGTTGGACACTTTTTGTGCTTTGAAAGAATGAAAACCATGTTTGTTTCTAACTTTTGCAACAAAACTATGAGATAATCCATATATTTTTGCGCGTTCCCTTAGTGAAAGGCTTGGGTTATTCTTAAAACCGTTAACCAGTTTTCTAACTAGTTTTATATCTTTAAAATCTCCCTTTCTTCCACCACCAGATTTGCGTTTGATCGATTTTGTTTGAGAAAAACGTTGAATAACACCACTAACGGTGTATGGATGTATTTGCAACGATTTTGCTATCGAATTGTAGCTACTATTAGGATTTTGTAAATATTTGTGCATAATTTTTTCTCTTACGACTTCTTCTTTTGTCATTTTTAAAACTAATTTCAAGTTAAATCCAAAAACTAACATATATTTTTGAAGCCACAACACGTTGCAAACAAAATACAAAGCAATTAAAAAGACGTTAATACAACCACTGAAAAAAAAACGACGTATTTCTTTTTTCACATTTATTTCTTGTACTGTGGTAGATTATTCCAGAGGTCTGAATTATTCCAGTTCTTGCGTAAAACTCAAAACAAGGATGCGTTTTTAAATTACAGCTGTTAGTTTTTCCGTATTTTGTTGACACACAAAAAAATTAAAATGCAAGACCGGAATTATTTTTTTTTATTAGTTGATAGACTAACCAAACCCTCAGTTGATGTAGCAGCACTCCCTTGCGAGTTAGGCTATAAGATAGTCAATGTAGCAGCATTCCCTTGCGAGCCAGGCTATAAGATAGTCGATGTAGCAACACTCCGCGCATGATTTACAGTAGAAAAAATAAAAATAAAAACATTGGAATCATCTACTATAGCCGTAGATTATTCCATCCGCCTGAGATATTCCGCCCCAATGCGTAAAAATCAAAACATAATATTACTATTTTCGGACTCAGAAGGAACATTTCTAACAGCTATAATTTAAAAACGCATCCTCGTTTTGAGTTTTACGCAAGAACTGGAATAATTCAGACCACTGGAATAATCTACCACAGTACACGCTTTAAAAGTATATAATATAAAAACTATTTTTTATTATTTAGCTTAAATATATAAAATTATAACGATTTTTATTTTAAAGTCATTTCAATAAACTTAACGTAAAAAATATTCATATATATATATATATATATATATATATATATATATATATATATATATATGTATATATATATATATATATATATATATATATATATATATATATATATATATATATATATATATATATATGTATATATATATATATATATATATATATATATATATATATATATATATATATATATATATATATATATATATATATATATATGAATATATTTGTTTTGCAGTTAAAAAAGGTTTTTTTTGAACTACTCTACCTCTGTATCCATGTTCTCTAATACGATTTCGAATTGTTTGAGGAGTGACTGTGATGTTGTGATCTTCTTGATCTTTTAAAGCTAATTTAACTGCCGAAATAAATCTATTTTTTTTCACATTAATGATGATATTGCGATCAATTGCACTAGTGGCCTTGCGTTTTCGTCCTCTACCAGCCATACTAGCAACGGTTCCAATCAGATCATGCTTCTTAACAATTCAGGACACTGTCGTAAAAGGAATTCCTGTTTCTTTTTGTATCTGGCGGTAGGATTTTTCTAGATTTTTCAAATCAACAACGAGGCTCCGTTGATGGAAAGACAACTTTCGATTGATCGAATATTTAAAAAGATGATAAATTTCAGTATATAGAATGTGGAATAGAAGCAAACACAAAATTTTTGTGACATTTTTATTTTTGTGACGTTTTGCAGATGGGCTCTTCAAATGTTAATATAAAACAACTTCGTTAATCTTGTTTTATTCTTTTTTATACAGTTTTTAACATTTTAATGTTTTGTTTTTTTTAAAAATGCGATTAAAATAAAACGAGTTTTGTCGTCAGTATGGTATGGCCACGGGTATAAGCAATAAGCAAGGCCAGCGCGAGGGGGTGGTGGAGGTAATACAAATATTGGTATAGCTGCTAATTGGCATAAGTGCGAATTTATGCCAACACAGAATCGACACGCGTCGCAAGTATTCCTAAAAAATTACACCCGAAGACAACATTCATATGCGAATCTTATAAAATATAAAATAGATAAGATATAAAAAGCCCCCTTCCACCGCTTTCCCCTATATATATATATATATATATATATATATATATATATATATATATATATATATATATATATATATATATATATATATATATATATATATATATATATATATATATATATATTTTAAACATCTTTGCTTCCAACAAGGCTGCAAGCAACCACTAATTAGAGTTGGAAGTTACTGGAAGAGAAATGATGAAGATTGTAGAGCAAGATAACGATTGACAGAAGACTTAAAAGATTGCAAATTATATGAATCAGGAAAGCAAGACGAAGGAAGCAAATTCCACAGAACTGATGTTCGAGGAAAAAAACTAAAAGAATAAGAGTTTTTGGAGCACTTAGAAGCAGTCACAGAAAAAGGATGAGACTTAATTAAATCACGAGTAACACGAGAATGAATTTTAGTAGATAGCACAAAAGACGCTAACTCTTTAGAGCAGTGCCCAAGTTTTAGTAAGTTATAGTAAAGTGCCCATTATAGTATTTGTAGAAAAGAGAAAGTAAAGCAACATTACGATGATGTGATAATTGGAGGTTGGCTGCAAGAGCAGGTCCTACTATGTTTACAATGCGTTTTTGCACCTTATCTAAAAGAGAAAGAGCATTATTAAAGATCCGCCCCAGAGGTGGCAACAGTATTCCATACAAGGCCGGATATGAGATTTATAGAGATAGAGAATAGAATCCGGAGTAAAAAAGTGTCGAGCTCGTTAAAGAGATGCAACCTTAGCAGATGCTAATTGTGTAACTGATTTGATATAGGGTCTCCAAGAATGTTTGGAAGTAAGAGTTAATCCTAGAAGATGAAGGGTAAATGACTTATCGATTACATTACCGTTTATAAATATAGGAAGATCCAAATTATTGCGATAACAATTGGCTGATATAAATTGAGTTTTATCTGAATTAAAGTTCACCAGCCACTGTGAGCCCCATGTTGTAGCAGAAGTGAGATCTTTTTTAAGCTCAAATGCCTTCTCCACGCAATCAGAGAGTGTTGTTTTCTTATCACGACAAGAATAAATGGTAGTATCATCAGCAAACAATGCCACCTTAGATGTGAGGATATCTGGAAGATTGTTACTGTAAATTAAAGAATATATAGAATTTGAACCTTGAGGAACCCCTGAAGTTACAGAATAATAAGAAGAGTGCCTTTCATCGAAGGCAACTTTTTTACTACGATTGGAAGGGAAGGATTCAATAATCTTAAAGATATTACCAGATACACCGTAAGAAGAAAGCTTATGGAGAAGACCAGCGTGCCAAATTTTATTAAAAGCTTTAGAAATGTCAAGAGCGATGACCTTAACCTCTCCACCTTTATCTATCTATCTACCTAAATATATATATATATATATATATATATATATATATATATATATATATATATATATATATATATATACATATATATATATATATATATATATATATATATATATATATATATATATATATATATATATATATATATATATATATATATATATACAGTATGCAAAAAAATAATCGTTCACTTAAAAAAAAATGATAATTTTTAGGATTGCATCAGAAAAATGAGTTTTCAGTTAAATTATTTGGAATTTTTTTTTTGAAACTTTATTAAGTAATGTTTTAAGAATTTATTTCTGCATTGGTGAACTTCATTGAACTGCATTGGTGAAGTCTTTCAAACCTATTGAATTTTACACAATTGATCTTATGATGCTTAAAATTGACTAAAAAAAAAATAATCGTACACTAATAAAATAGGTCGTTATTTTAAAGTAAATCAGGCGAACTGAACAATCAAACTAGTAAGTAAAGTTGAAAGTAGTAATTCTTTAAATACACTTTCGTCCTAGAAATAAAATAAAATATATTTAAATAGTATTTCAGCAAAATGGCATCAAATAAAAACATTTGTCTTTCCATCAACGGAGCCTCGTTGTTGATTTGAAAAATCTATAAAAATCCTACCGCCAGATACAAAAAGAAACAGGAATTCCTTTTACGACAGTGTCCTGAATTGTTAAGAAGCATGATCTGATTGGAACCGTTGCTAGTATGGCTGGTAGAGGACGAAAACGCAAGGCCACTAGTGCAATTGATCGCAATATCATCATTAATGTGAAAAAAAATAGATTTATTTCGGCAGTTAAATTAGCTTTAAAAGATCAAGAAGATCACAACATCACAGTCACTCCTCAAACAATTCGAAATCGTATTAGAGAACATGGATACAGAGGTAGAGTAGTTCAAAAAAAAACTTTTTTAACTGCAAAACAAATAAAATGTCGATTGGAATTTGCAAAAAAGTACGAAAAAATGCCGATCGGAAAAATATTTTGTGGTCAGATGAGTCAAAATACAACCTTGTTTCATTGGATGGAGTCCAGAAGGTGTGGCGAAAAAAAGGAGAAGCTTATAAATTGATTTGTTTGCGAGGTAGTGTAAAACATGGAGGAGGAAATGTGATGGTTTGGGGTAGTATGAGTTGGAAAGGAGTGGGGAAATTGACAGTTATGGATGATAAATGGATGCTTCAATGTATTGTGAGATTCTCAAAGCCAACTTGCAACCATCTGCTAAAAAATTGAGAATGGTAAACGATTTCATACTCCAGCAGGATAACGATCCAAAGCATACCGCTATGAAAACAAAGGTATACTTTGACACAAATAGCATCAATGTTTTGATGCTATTTGTGTCAATATATTTTAATAATCCATAGGCATAAACAGTCAAAAAAAAAAAAATCTTTTTTTTTTTTTTGACTGTTTATGCCTATGGATTATTAAAATATATGCTTTATATGTTCTAAAATTGACATAAATCTAAATTCAAAATTTAGCTATGAGACACCTTTACGCTGCCAAAACTCAAAAAAAAAAAAAAAAACTCCATGATGAGCAAAGGAAAATAAGAAATACAAAAATTACCGAAAGGCAAAAGAAGTATAGAGAGAAGAAGAAAAATGCTGCGCGATCAACAAATAAGACAAGTCCTTTTTCTTGTACTCAAGTCAAAGGTAAGTTAATAAAAAAGTAAAAAGTCCTTTAGTTGGATCTCCAGAACAAAATACTTCCATTTTGAAAACATTATTAGCTAAAAATCAACCTTTTAAGTTAAATTGCAGCAACTGTAAAATGTTATGAAAGTATGCGTTTTAAATTAGTAATTCAAAAAAAGTCACATCCCATATTTGATTATTTGTTGACAGACAATGACATGCACTTAAACTTCACATGTGAGAATCCGCTTATTCAGTGTTTCATGAACCATTGCGAATATTGTGTGGATGCACTTAACATTCAAATATTGGAATATGAAATTGAGAGTTTGAATAATCAAGTAATTTGGCAAAAATGGGTTAAAACTGAATTAAAAAAGAATTGTCCTAACGTTTGTTGCAATATCGAGAAAGTTTCTAAGTCTGGGCCGATAAGTGAATTATTATTTGAGTTATACTATTTTTTAGATCACGCATATGTAAAAAGTAATAAAGCTAAACTATATCGTCAAATGATTTATTTATGATATATATATATATATACAGTAAAATTCTAACCAAGCTGTCGTAGAAGTTGATTTTGCAGAAAACTTTAAATGCATCACTCAAAACGAACCACAAAGCCCTCATAACGGCCAGACTCCAATTTCAATCTTCACCACAGTTGCATATCATTGGTGTTATTTGCAGTCACTTGCAATTGCATCGGACCATCAAAAACATTCAAAAGAAACCGTGATTCCGTTTATTGATGTCATTATGGAGCAGCTGCCAGAAACAGTCCAACAAGTTATATTTTGGAGTGATAATGCAACATCTCAGTTTAAAAATAAGTATATAATGGAGTTTTTAAAAATATTACAAAAACGAAACAAAATGAAAATTAAATAAGCTTTTTTTGCACCCATGCACGGCAAATCCGTTGTTGACAGAATTTGAGGATTTGTTTAAAGATTTGTCAAATCCAGAACTTTGTCTTAAAATATCGAAGTAACAACAGCATCCCAATTTGCAAAGGCAGCAGAAAATATGGATGTCTAGGTTATTTTGGTTGATGTGGATGAAATTAAAAAACGCAATGAAGAGATTGGATTGTCTAAATTAATTTCTTTCACAAAATCGTTACCTGGAATAAAAAAAAAACATTATTTTGAAGTTCAAACTATTACCAATTTAAATAAAGTTCTTGAGAAAATTATGAGCAAAAAAATGATTAGAGTGGAAAGAGTATAAGAAAACATAATTAGATTTTTCAGTTTTGGGTTGTTTGGCGTAATTATTTCTGGTCAATGTGACATCGTTTTACGGCTTTTACTCTCGAACTATTTATAAAGGAGGCACACAAATATTTACCAAGTTTTAAAATTAAAGTTAAAGCAACCGAATAGTTATTTTTGTATCAGAATTTTTATTTCAAGTTAAAAAAAATATCTTTGACGTTTAAGCGCCTTTTCATTTTGGTGCCTTCAGGCTACGCCCCAAGGTAATATTAGAAAAAAAGTTTCATACCTAATATAAATGGAAAGTATTTAAATTAGGTATGAAACTTGCAAACGTTACATCAGTAACTATGGAATGCACCATATATATATATATATATAATATATATATATATATATATATATATATATATATATATATATATATATATATATATATATATATATATATATATATATATATATATATATATATATATATATATATATATACATACATATTTTTTTTTTTGATCGTTGTAATTGTAAATAATACTATGTTGGTATTAACTTTAATACCAACAATAATGGGATTAATATATATATATATATATATATATATATACATATATATATATATATATATATATATATATATATATATACTATATATATATATATATATATATATATATATTATATATATATATATATATATATATGTGTATGTATATATATATATATATATATATATATATAATATTATATATATAATACTATATATAAAATATATATAAAATGTAAATATATAAAATATATATATATATATATATATATATATATATATATATATATATATATATATATAGAGAGAGAGAGAGAGAGAGAGAGAGAGAGAGAGAGAGAGAGAGAGAGAGAGAGAGAGAGAGAGAGAGAGAGAGATTATTATATATACAATAATATTAGGGTTAGTTTTAAACTATTTTATGAGCTTGGCTGTAAAATCTTTTTCAAAATAAATTGATTTATTAGTTGCTTCACAAACTAAAGCAGATTTTTTTTAATACTAAAACTATGCAAAAGACACAGATTAAGCCAAAGCGATATTTTGCAACCTAAATTTTTAATATAATTTATTTAAGTGATTAGATTAAAATAATCTACTAATATAGTCAATGATTTGCGATGCTTGCCCGATAATCTGGTCCGTAGTTGTGTGCTGTTTAATTTTAAACAGTTTCGCCAAAGTATTTATTTTATGTTTTTACTGTAATTTATCGTTATTGTATTTGATGGTTATTATAAAATTTTATTAAGCATAACTATAACAAAATAACAGGTTATGCTAAAAACAATGATAATAAGTATATATTTTGAAAATATCTTGGTATTTTTAATAGGTAGTGGTAGTTAAAAATTGAAAAAAGTTTTAAATCAAAAAGGGATAGAGTGAATATTTTATAAATTATTGTATTGTAATTACTAGCCTGGTTTTTATCATTGCTAATAAAACGTTGCATCAAAATAATTTTTTAGTATTAATTTAAAAGTTATCATTAGTTAAACTTTTATTTTAGTTTTTTGATATTAATTCAAAAAATTTATTATTAATTTCACATTATCACTATTATAAATGTATGTATATATTTAAAGTAGTTATAATTATATATCACTACTTTGAATATATTCATATATTCAATGACATACATCGACTAACATATGACAACTGAAATAGGGAGAGACGCACTGAAGTGTACATACATCCAGGGCCGGTTTTACCTACAGTCGCACTGGTTATGTGACCGGGAGGCCACAAAGTTAAGTAGCCGTGGCGCAGTACTTTGCAAGAAACCTTCGATTCAATGCTGGCTCCGGGCATATTGTGTGTTTGGTAAGGAAGGAGACGTGAACTTTCTAGATAAATGCTCTTCTTCTTCTGTCACAAGAAGTTTTTAAGGCACCTAAAACAAAAGTAGTTATATAATAAAATTAAGTTCAGGGGGTCGATGCGTCCGAGTGAATTTTTAAAAATATATCATGATCCTGGACAAAAAAATCAGTAAACATATATATTATAACTACAGGTATATATACAACATATTAAAAAACTTAGAATGTAAAAACATTTTATTAAATATCTCTTTAACAATAATAGTCTTAATAAAAAAACTATTTAGTAAAATTCAAATAATGGATTGATACAAAATCCATATACATTTTTGATTTATATAGGTATAATCTTTGTTTCATTCATTTAATAACAGGTCAGGAACGTCTTTCAGATCTCTTTATTACTTAAATAGAAACCCTGATATTAACTTCCATTGACGCAGAAAATATAATCACTACATTCATAAGTTTAAAACGCACACGAAAGGTGTTTTAAACTCTATACTAATTGCTTTATTACAAATCATGTTTTTCATCAAATGTGTTTTTTTTTAAAAAACAACGCGCGATACGTGTTTAAATACAGAAGAAAATAGATTTAAAAGCAGTAACGCTATTATTTTTCAAAGAAATGATTATTTTAAACTGCTGTTAAATTTTCAAATAAATAATACTGCAATACTGAATGAATACTGAATGAAATAAATACTGCTAGGGACCAGGGGGTCCAAAATGCCAGGAGGCCAAAAAGTACTTAAACCGGCCCTGCTTAGATTGACTGGCATATATAGAGGTTGGCACAGCGGAGTGTACCTCCATTTATTGAGAGTTTTCTTTTAAATTATAAGAATTATTACCATGGCTTTTTATAATAGTTTTGAAAAAATATTTTAGCTTTAAAAACCCCTTTGAAATTTATTTTTATTTCGATTTTAATGCTGATAGAAACCGTTACATTTTCTTACGCAAACAAACGGCAGTTGATTTGAGTTACGTTAGATAACATTAGTTATAGTTTTAAATTTTTTCTTTCAACGAAATTGAACCTTTTTATTATGCACAGCAATTTCACGCTTGTCTCACAAAATATGAAAAAATTATATCAAACTGATAATTCAGAAAATCATCAATTTTAGTTTTAACTACTATTGTCACATGACGAAAAAGAAGTTAATAAAAAAGAATATAAAAAAAAACGAAAAAGAGAATCTTGCTGAGTTGAATCCTGAACAAGAAAATGAAAGTTCAAAATAAGCAGAATTAAAATCTGTTATTGTTACAAAATCTGAAAGCGCTTTTGGAAAAGCTGTTACAAGATCCAAGTCTGCGCTATCAAAGTCACCCAGAAAAACAGCTTAAGCCGTACAAAATCTTTTAATAAAAGTTAGTTAATTTCCATGCCTATATCATCTACTATATACTTCTACCATATACTTTACGTTTTTTACCTGAGATATGGTATAATCCGTCAAGCACCAGGAAAATCAGACACTATTATGATGAGACTTAAAACAAAAAAAGAGAAACTTTTCAAAACCAAAAATTTGTTTATAAATGTCAGTAAAGCTTCTACTCGTTTTAAAGAAGATTATCCTGAAGAATCATTCGGAAAATCAATGTTTGCAAGTTGACATTCACCACATGTGTTTTTGTATAGTGTATTACCGATAAATGTTTTTTTGTTGCCAACAACACCAAAACATAATCCTAATTCTTGAAGTGTTGCTAAATTTTTGTTTTATTTTTTCCATTGTATTCACGTAAATTTCCTCTTAGTATTACATGTGATAGTGCAAATGAAATTTGTTATATTTCCCATTCTTGTGCTTACACGTTGCACAAGAATGTGAATAGCCAATGGTTGCTAATAACTAATTTTGAATGGTTCATTCATTTGCCATTAACAGTTTGTTCTTAGAAGTGTGTCATTGGTTCTTTTTTTTTGAAATTCAAATCAAAAATTCATATCAGCTTTGCTTTAGGGGTCATCCATAAATGATGTCAGTGTTTTTCTCAACTTTTTAACTCCCCCTCCCCCCTTTGTCAAACTCTGTCAATTTTTGGCCAACCCCCCGTTATATATGATGTCAGTTTTTGTGTACTCCTTCCTAAAAAACAATAAAAATGCTTAAAAACCATTGATTTTTTTCTGACTAAATTATACATTTATATAACAGTAGATCTCATCAAATTATATAATATAATAGTCGATATCTCATTAAATAATCAATTAAGAAATAGTATCATATATCTTTAATATAATCTTCCCGTGGGTTGTTGAAGTGATCATCGATTGAAACAATAGGTAGTGAATGCATTCTGAACTCTAAAAGGATATCTTTTTTTTGAGGTACAATCAAATTCGTTGCGTCAACTTCATTTTCATATAACCATTCAGCTGTTTCCCAACTCTTCTGCAAGGCGATGACTGCCAAAAATTCTGTCTGCAATACAAACAGGTTGGATCCTTTTGATTAGAGGGAGTGTTATAGCAGAAGAATGAATAGAAGCGTGCTTTTTCAACATATCTTGAGAGGCAAAGTAGATATTGCACTTTTTACAGATTCTATCAGCTAGGCTAGACTGAATTGATGGGCAAAACGCATCATACGGCAAAATTGGAAATCCTTTGGCAGTACGAGGATAAATACTTTCAATGTTTGATGTGATGAGCATAAAGACGGATAATGGAAACAATTCTTTTGCTCCTTCTGAGACATCTACTGCTTTGAGCCCGTCTTTCGTTTGGTTGACAGGGACTGGTGGTAATTAGAGTAAAGTAAGAGCTCCTAATAGTCCGACAACAAGAACAATTTTTACATTTCACAATTTGAGTAAAGTATTGAATTGTACGAAGATGATCGGCAATCCAACGTTGATCTTGTAATAAAAGGCTCCTTGACTCTAGCTCTGATTTGTCTGGATCAATATACTCTGCAATCGTTGGATAATCGTCAATTTGTAGATCAGACCAAATATTAGCCAAAGCCTGTCCAGCAAAACCAAAGTTCTGTTTTTCAAAATTTATCTATTGTCCTGCCTGATTTAAAAAGATATGTTGGTTATTATAGGTTAAAAATTATTTTATTATTTTTACAAAGTAACTTTTGTCAATGTAATTACCTTGAGAATCAAGATGAGTTCCGTAATGTTCGAGCGAAAGATTTGCTCCAGATAATTTTTTACTTAGAGGTGCCATTCGTTGAATGCACTGTGGCCTGGAGCGTTCGTCATGATGAAAAGAGCGTCAAGGTTATTCTTCAAGAAATGGTGAATCCCGATTTCAATTACTTTCTGGTATCTGGGATTTTCGTCGGGTCCTCCATCGACGCTAAACACAAAGATAGGCTTAACCATATTAGTTTGAGGATCTCTGGTAATAGAGTCGAATTCTTTAATATCCAAGAGCCGCTGAAAGTCTAATCCATGAGCGAAGGCGGTCGAGGATGCGTGTTTTCCTGATCGAACAGCAATGTAGGTAGGTCCAGAATAAGTAACAGCATCTGTTTTTTTGAGACCATCTTTTTTATTCGTAATTTCAGCGTATACAGATGGTATAAGCTTGTGTTTAACAGCCACGACCCAGTCGTGGTCCGGGAGAGTTACCCTAATAATTAATGCTCTAAATAATAAAGAAATATATTTGGATATAATCAACTTTTTTACAGAAAACGGGATTTATTTCGTAAATTATATTCAAATCAAATCTTGAAATTAGTTGTTAACATTTCAAGGATATTTACAATAGTGCAAATACTAATTAAGATTAAATTTCTAACAAATACAATATTAACAAACATAGCTAAGCTATCATTACCCGAAGAACCTCTGACCGATGTCTTTCATCAGCGAACTAACCATGGAGAGAAATATCCATAATCGCCTTCAAAAGAGGTCTTCTTTTGAAGGCGATTATGATTACTTCTAATGACGGTCGACCAGGTTTCTTTCTGATTTTTAGTTTTTCTTTGACTTCTGGATGCTCCAAGCAGATTTCCTCCATTCTAGCTTTTTTCAGTTCTCTAGTTTTCTTCTGTTGAGCTTGATCATACTTTTTTTTGGCCAGTTTTTTACATAGATGAGCTAGTTTCTTCTTTTTCTTTTTCAAATCATCCTCTTCAGCTTCAGCAATGAATCCACTTCTCTTTCTAGTCTTCAGTCCAGCTAATTCACAATTTAAAGCTGCAAGCTCAAAATTGAGTCGATCTTGAGCCACTGTTCTTGCATTTTTTTTTTTTTTTTGTGGTCAACAAACTCAAAGTTAATGCACTTTTTTGATCATCAATAACAGATCGCTCATTGGTGTGCTCAACAAACTGTGAGGAATTCTTGTCAAATTCAAGTGGAGTATACGTGGGGGCAGACTGTTTTGGAGTATTGATTTCCTCCATTCTAGCTTTTTTCAGCTCTCTAGTTTTCTTCTGTTGAGCTTAATAAAATCCAATTTTAATCTACCAGTTAGCGCGTTATAAATCCTGTGTAACACTGCTACATAATCTTTAAAAATTATTACTTTCTCTAGTTTATATACCAATGTTCTTTTTATTCCTCTCTTCACCACGCCTAACTGTGCCATGTTTAAATGAATTTCAAACCTTTTTTTTTGAAGCTATGTTGCATCCTCCACAGTTGCATTACCAGTATGAATAACATCACCCATTGCTAAGAAAGTTGCATTAGCCCATATCTTTCTCTCCGTCCTATGGACAGCTCAACAACCACAAAGTGGCTTGCAACATTTATCTCCGCACAGGCTTCTTGAAAAACACGTTTAAACATTTTTTTAAAATAGTAGTTAGTTTGAACTCTTTGTCAAACTAACAACTATTTTTTCTAAAGACAATTAACAACTGACAAAAAACACAGTCTGAAAACACTACTTTCCTGCTTAACTTTTTTGGGATTTTCTCAATTTTCAATACCTTATCAATTTGTCACCAACTTTTTGCAAGTATAATCCCAACACGGCAACCCCATCATCACCAATATGTTCACCTTCATCGCTCATTAAACCATATTTTTTAAAAGCCTCCAGACAATCGAGATTCACCACGTTCTCATTAATAAAGTTGTCATTACCGTAATAAGATTTCCATTCTTCATCAACACGTCTTAGTTATTAATGGCATTCACAACGGATTTCATAGTCATTCGCGCAACATTTAGTCTAAAACCTAGTCTTTTTTAACAAAGCATTTTGTTATGAAATATCACAGGGCGGACGGCCTAAAGTATTCCTAAATTTTTAAATGGAAATAAACCTTGCGTAGATCCATGATTGTTAGTTTGTTTCCCATTTTTCTCCATTCTCTCAACTTACCAACGCACACATCTTTATCTCTTGTATATGTTTTAATGAAGTTATTCGTTTCTCTCTAATGCAAAACAGATCGCAGCCATTAAAGAACTTTTTCTTTTGGGCGGTCCCATCATGTTTCCATCATACTCAAGTAACCATTTTCACTTGACACAATCCTGAATTTTATATTCCGCTTTAGTTTATTTTTGTATCTCGTATAGAGCAAGTTTATTAAACAGTCGTTCGGGTTCGTCCCGATTTTCCATTTTCATTTGAATATTAAATCAATTTTATCAACTTCAAAAATTCTGCATCAGCTAGCCCCAAACTTTGTCATTTCTGATGATGAAATAAAAATTCTCTCAATAACTTAATGGAACTTATTTCGAGACTCATATCAACTCCAAATGGTAAAACATCTAAAAATATATTTTAATATTATAAACCTCGAAAGTCATAGTGGCGGGTCCAAAACATTGATGAACCTTTCTTTTCAAAGTCACTATCTTTGAAGGGTTAAATCATTTATTTTGTTTATAAGACAAAATCTTGTTATTTAAAATTGTCTTTGAACATCCCGCGTTCATAGCTGTCACCACCGCTGTCGCCACCAGACTGGTGACGACAGCGGTGGTGACAGTGAAAAAAGTAATTCCAGCTTTTTATTCTGCATTTCAGCTATCATTTTTGTTCTTTGCATCCACTCATCAGCATTTGAAGTTCCATCATATGTTTCAAACAATTTGATTAACTTTATACTTGATACAATACCGGTTAGCTTGCAATTTTGTTGCATAAACACAACTAAAATTAAGAAGTTTTTTTTTTTCTTATCCCAATGAGAACCTGTTTTTTACAAATTCTACTAGAATTTATTTAATATTAATTTATAAACATCAAAAAACAACTATTGAAATAAATATTAAAACTCGCGTTATTATGTTATAATTAACTCTTGCCGAAAAAAAAATATTTTATAAACTTTTTTGTTAGAACCTTTTACAATATTGTCATGAAAGATTCTATATACAGATTTTTTTTCGCTACCTCAATTTTAAACAAAAAAATATTTTTTTCAATAAGTTATAGAGTTTAATAAGTATATATATAGTATAATATAATATAATAAGTATATATAAGTATAATAAGTAATAATAAAGTATAAATAATATTTTAAGCTTGCAATAAATAAAGTCGTTTAAACTTTTAAATAAGCTGTTTAAATTTAATTTATAACCATGTTATTCGCATAAAGTAGCAGGAAAAAAAATTATAAAAACTATGATACGTTCATAATAAACATATTTTTTGACATGTCCCTTGTTTCTAATGTTTAATATAAGTTACGATTTTAAGTATATCGTACAACTTTGAATATTTATGTAAATTATTAACAGCGGATTTATTTTAAGAGAAGCTATTTTGATAAGATTTTCTGAAAAACTTGGAATATTTGGTTAAGAGCCTCTTAAAATAGAAATTTTACATTTCGATTTTTTATTGCCTTAAAAAACTGCGTATTTCACTGATTTGTCATTACGTACATTGATTAGTCAAATTTCTTCTGCACTTATTAGTGTTTTTTTTTTTTATTATCTGTTGAATAACTAAACTTTTTTTTTTTTAATTTCTTTGCGTATACATTGAAGTTAACTATTACTATTTTCTTTACAAACTAAAAAAGTATCGAGATTTATGTAAAAGTTTATTAAATTCTTTAAAAGGTTACCTACTTTTTCAGATTTTATGTGTAAGAGATACAGCTTACGCAAATCTTCCAAAACTTTGCACATTTGTTCTGACTAAAAAAAACGCTCTTAAAAAGTGATCAGGTAATACAGCAACTATTTTGAAAAAATTAAGGCAGATGTCTTCAAGCCGTTTTAAGACTTGACTAAAATATGGTACTTGTTGCTTATTGTTGCAGTACATTTCTTTAAGATTGACAGTTTTAAGAAATAAAAGCTTAAGATATCACAAAACACAGGCAAAGTAAAATCCAAAAGACTAAGACAAGATAAATTTTTTATATGATATTAACGAGAAATTTTGTATGTGATAGGCAGTTGATCGCCAAAATTACAGAGACATGTTGGCTATCCGGAAGGATAGTGGTTCATGGAATTTTACTCTTAAGCAAATAATTTCTTAATATTGCAAAAACATTTTAAAAATATTATCTCAGGTTTCACAACTCAGTCATTTTCCACCAAGGAAGACATAAACCCAAGTTTACGTGCAATAATATTTTAAAAAGCTGCGTATGTCTATAATCTGAAAACATGGTGTGGCAGTACAAAGTTTTTGTAAAACTTAGTTTTAAAGCAAAAAGCATTTTTGCAAAACTTCTTGTAAAAATGCCACATCCCTAAATTGGCGGATTTAAGGATGTGAGATTACAAAGTTTTACAAAAAATGTTGTTTAAGAATTCAACAAAAAATAAGAAATATGTGACATTGAATTCTACCGCAAATTTGTCTTTCTAATTACGTTTGATTTGCATAAATCCTCCTAATTGAATCCACCATCATTATTTCACAGTATGTGAAATAATGATGGTGGATTCAGTGATAATGATGGTGGTATGACAAATAATGATGGTGGTATGACAGCAAATTATTAGAAACCTTTGAATTTTTATGCCTCACGTCTAAAATAAGTTTTTTCACATCTCCTTGCAACCCATTTTATTTGTTTATAATCCACTTTTAAAATTACCCATATATGGATTAAGAGAAGAGGGGGAGAGGGGAGAGAGGAATGGAGTATAAGATTATTATCAAAGCAATTATCAAAATCATATAGGTGGTTCTTGAAATATTTAAAAAACCCATGGATCATTCAGACAGTCTTCATCACAGCATTTTTGATTGATGCTATTAAATTGAATTTTCTACCTAACGCCATTTTTTCAAGTCACCCAAAGGAGTTTGATTGCGATTCAGTTTTTTCTTCATTGAAATTTTATTATTATTATCATTGCAATTTTTGTTATATTTATTAATAGGCAAAATACTTTTTTTTAGTAAAAAGTAATAAATTTTGAAAAGTACCTAAAATAATCCAAATAAATTATACTTTTAAATTTTACCCTAACTATGATCCCTAATGCTACCTAAATTTTTGTATTAAAGCTTCATTATCGGGATGCGATTACTATTTTATTGTTAAACTTATGTTAAAAATGAACTTTTAAATGTAAAGGAACAATAATATAACAAACTTTTTTCTTACTACTCACGTATTACAAAAATAATTTTTTGTGTAGTCATATTGAACCAACGAAAAAAATTGACATATTTCTGTAGTCAAATTCATATATTTACCATGAACATTTCTGAAACTAAATAATATTTCTTTTACGGGACTAGTAGTGAAAGTTAGTGGTGAAAAAATTTATATTTGTGGTAAATTAGGAGGGAATTAGAAGTGTTTCAAGTTGAAACTGTTGCTTTTTAATCGGGTACAATGGGGAGTCGGGGAACAGTAAATGATCCCTAGTGCTACTTGTCTATAATGGCTTCAAAAAATGCGAGATAAATAACTTAGTTTTAACCATGATAAAACAGTTGAAATGAATTAAAATAACTAAACTACCCTTAGATTATGAAAAATTTTAAAAAAAACGCCAATATTGCCTGTATCAAGTCACTTTGACTCGATTGTTTTATAATTTTGATAAAGGTAACATGAGAGTAAAAAATATGCTGCTATCACGTTTATAGTAGTAGTAGTAGTAGTAGTAGTAGTAGTAGTAGTAGTAGTAGTAGTAGTAGTAGTAGTAGTAGTAGTAGTAGTAGTAGTAGTAGTAGTAGTAGTAGTAGTAGTAGAGTCGTTTCACTTTCGTTTTAAAGTAATTTTATATACTTTATATACGCTGTTCTGTATTCCACGTGGTCAAGCAAGGTCTGCAAGCAAATTAGAGCTGATAAATTTTTAGTTTCAAGAAGAATTGATGTTGTTCATTGTTTAATTTTACAATAAAAATTTAACTAAGTGTTTGTTTGTTGTTGGTTGTTTATATTTTACTAATTTTTATAGCCTGTTTCTTTTTCTTTAAATAAAATAAGACTTATTTGTAGACATGTAAGTCACTTACTAAGTCTTAGTAAGTGTATTTACGTAAATTAATGATAATAATATTAAAAACAATAATAATAAGGGCAAATCTTTAATTCCACCTCTTCTATGGTTCAGACTTTGTCACCTCACCTAAAGACAAAGCTGAATTGTTTGCTAAAAACTTTTCATCAATATCATCTCTTGATTCCACTAGTTGCATTCTACCTGATATTGCTAACAAACAGGTTGATCCATTGCTTGACATTCGTATCACTCCAGCTTCTGTATCTAATGTGATTTCCTGCCTAGACTCGAGACAGTAATGCGTGCTTACAAATATCTTATGCTATGCGCTATTGTTACTGTGTTTTGTGTTGATAGAACTAGGCTGTTTTAGCTATTTTTTTATTCTTTACATTTTCTGTAATATTATCCTAATTCTACAATAAAATGCAAATAATTTTGTAATTAAAAATTGTAACCTTTTTTTTTCATTTCTTGTTTTAGGTATTTCCAGGCTTTACTTGGCTTTTCTTTTCTGGTACCTGTGTTGTGTTAACTATAAGCAATGACATTGCTGATAGGGAGTCAAAGTTAAAATAATACTTATAAATAAATTTGTATTTAATTTTTTAGATAATATATCATGTTAAAATGTGTTTTTATTGTTATTAATGATTTAATTACTCATAAACCGTATTACGGGTTGCTTACTGCTAGTTTATTATAATTCAAATATAATGTACAACTTAATTTAAAAAAGTTTATGTATATATAATATATAATTGATAAAAAGTAATGATTAAAATTTATTGGATTATGTTTAGTTTTGAAAAATATATGATATACCCAATAATAAGTTTAAAATATAATTTTATTATCACTATATTTGGATATACGTTAAAGTTTATTTGAATTTATGTATTTATTGTATATATGTTAAAGTTGTTATTGATATGAATAATATTAAAGTTGCTGTTGATAAAAATTGTATTAAAAAAAAAATTAAATTTTTATGTTATTATTAAATCCTTTTTTTTTTACATATCTAATTTGTTAGTGTTATACAAAATATTAAGTTCTTTGGTGTTTGTTTTATTAATGATGGCAATAAAGAGAATTAAATGAGTAACAAGGAATGGTAACACTTATCTAACTGAAAATTTTAAAATATATGTGGATGTTGTATTTATCTTACTTAAAAATGATTATATGCATTCAGTTTTAAGAAAGAGTTTTTTCTTGGCTTAATTCATTTTTCCCTGATATATATTTGTTAACTTTTGAATACAAATTAGTATATTACAAGGATATGGTAGAACTTTTTATTATAAAACTGATATAAAATGCATTAATTTAGAAAATATAATATAGAAGTGCATATTAAACACTGTATAAGTTGGTTTAATAAAGTTTTCAAATATTAGCTTTGTGTTATTATTTTAGAAATAATGAGTGTGCGCGTGTGTGTATACACGTAATAGAAAACACGTTTCAGACGCTTTTACTAGCTATTTTTATTCATGTCTGAAACGTGTCTAGTACGTGTTCTACATGATAAAATGATTAACATACATTTTTTTTTTTTGAGTTTTATTTATGTGTCCCAAGAAGTCCTAACAGTCATATCACAGAGCACCGCGGATAAGCATTTAGAAGAAAGTTCTCGCCTCCTTCCTAACCGATGTCGCAAAACTTACCTAGAGGTGGAGCTTGAACTACGGATCCTTTGTTTCTGAGGCAAGTGCGCCACGGCTGCCAAGCTATAGCGCAGCTATGCTATACATTCGTAATAACACGCATTGTGGAAAGTTTTAAATGCGCATTTAATGCCAAGAAAATATCTTATTGAACATTATCTGTATATATCGTATTGTATCGTATTGAATACGAGGGTCACTATTTATATTTTGGGAACTGGCGACACTGATGTCATGTGAGTCCATCTGACGGTTCCATCGTAAAGTTTGACATTTTTGACGATTTATGTACTCAGAACATTTTGTCATACAGACGCTATTTGTTTATTTTGTATTTAGTTGAAAAATTCGTCTCGGCAAAAAATGGAACTGAATCGTAAACATTTTTGTGCGATGATTATATACAACTTTCGACGTGGATTATCACAACAAGAGTGCGTCAATCAACTTAATTTGACTTTTGGCGATGAAGCTCCATCAAAAACCATTGTGTATCGCTGGTATTGTGAATTCAATCGTGGTCGTAGTTCGCTGTCCGACGAGTTTCGTGAAGGTCGTCCAAAATCGACTGTAGTGCCAGAAAACATCAATGCTGTGCACGAAATAATTAAGCAAGATTGTCATGTAACCTATTGTGAGATTGAGGCATCCCTAAGCATTAGTTCCACCAGCATATATGCAATTTTACATGAACACTTAGCTGTGCAAAATTTATGTTCGCGTTGGATCCAACATAATTTGACAATCGCTCAAAAAAAGGCTCGTGTCGATTGGCGCAAAGAAATGCTGAAGAAATACAATCGCGGTGCTTCAAAAGACGTTTATAAAATCGTGACAGGTGATGAATCATGAATATATTCGTATGAGCCCGAAAGTAGGCAGCAGTCGACTGTATCGGTGTTCCAAGATGAACCAAATCCAACAAAAGTTATTCGTGCACGAAGCACTTCAAAGAAAATGGTGGCCTGTTTTTTCGGAAAAACTAGTCATATTGCAACAGTGCCTCTAGAGGATCGTAGAACAGTAAATTCTGAGTGGTACACAACCATTTGTTTTCCAGAAATCTTCGGTGAAATAAGGAAAACAAACAAGAGACGTCGGATTGTTCTTCATCATGACAATGTAAGCTCTCACACATCAGCTCAAAGAAGAGACTATTTGAGCACTCAAAACATCGAATTGATTGGTCATCCGCTAAGCTAAATTGCAACAAGCTAAATGTTAGTAGTAAAAAGATGGACAGCCAGAGCAACTTGTTCGATAGATGATCTCTTTCTTCAAAACAAACAATATAAGTTCAGACCAACACGTAGCGTACTTGCTTGCTGCTCTGCTGTTGAAGACTTACAAAAGCATGGAAGAATTAACGGCACCAAAAGTTCCAGAGGACATGTACAAAGAATTGGTGAGAAATTCGGAAATGCTAGAAATAAAAAAATTGTTAATTTTACGATATCAATATGGTAAAACTAATTGTGGAATGAAAAGCCGAAATGGATTAAATAAGGCATACTAATCAAATATAACAATGAAATTATGGGAAAAGCTAAAGACATACTACCATTGATATGAGTTATTCAAGATAAAAAAAAAAAGATAAGACCTGTGCTTAATAACCGCAAGCTTAACGCGTATTTAAAAGCCTCTACAAGAGATGCAGTTGTCATAAACGATGCAATGAGGGATTGGAGACTTATGAGTAAAATAGCAATGGCTTAGTAGTGGACCTCAGACGAGCATACCTACAAATTCATGTGCATAAAAGACATCAACGATATGCGCTTGCACGTTTGGGCTTTGGTTTGATATAAGCACCACTGATGATGAGCTCAATACTACGATACGTTCTCTGACAAAACTCTGCACTTGCAAAATCAACAAGAGGATAAATTAATGACGCTCTAGCAACCAAAGGAAATGGAAGAAAGCTGGTGGTGCACACGATAAAATGGAGTCTTTACGCAAAAGGACCTAAATATTTTAGCAAAAATTCAGAAGAAGAAAAATTCAAAAATAGAAAATGCGGTATGGCTTCGACCTAAGTCTAACCCAATGCATCTCAACGTATCTGATTTGGATACATGTATTAAACGTCTGAATATGGCATTGAAATAGAACCAATGTGTTTCTTTTAAAACTGATTCTTATAGTTTAGTCAGTTGGTTAAAATTGAAAGAAAAAACAGTATTGACTTGCGACAAACCTGTAAAATGTGCTGGGCAATACGAAATGTTAATTCAACTAAGACTTCAAATATATTGTTCGATGATTATGCCATAAATGTAAATGTTAGATGAGTGCAAACTATTAAAAATATTGCTGATGAACTCACAAGAGTGCCAACAAAATGAATAAAAAACAAAGTTGCAATGCAAGAATGTAATACCATTTTTAAGTGTGATAATAAACAAATTCAACGAATTCATTCAATAGCAAACATGAGAGTTTCGAAGAGCATGGAGATATGTACCCATGCTGGTATACGCGCTAACAGAGATACAGTAAAACAAGTTATTACTGAATGAGATGAATGTAATTCAATTGATCCTAATTTGATTTCGTGGGATAAAGGAAGTTTTGTTATTAGTAAAGTATGGGAAAGAGTAGCCTGCGATGTTATTTGCGTCGAATAATTGCTATATCTCACCTGTATTGACTAGGGATGGCACTTTTACTTATTTTGATGTAAAAACGCGAATTACTTTTAAGCGTAAATTACTTTACATAACTCATATAAAAATATATACTTTACTTACATTTAAAAGTAATTCTTTTTTTTTTATATAAACTGTATAACGTGTAAAACTTAATTACTTAAGTTAAGTTTTTAAATGAATAACTGCAACTTGAAAAAGTAATTTACTTTTACAAGAAAAAGTTATTTGCATTTTTACTTTTACTTGTAAATGTAACTTACTTTTAATGGTAAGTTGCGTAAAGTAAGCTACTTTAAAAAGTAATTTTGGTTATAATTATGTAAAAAATTTACATCGAAATGTGATTTACTTTTTAAATGTAAAAAAATTATTTATGAAGTAAACTTACGTAAATATAATATTTAAAAAACATAACACTTACTTTACAAAGTAAAATAAAACTACAGCATAACAACAAATTACTTTTAGGTGTAAAAGTAATTTGTTGTTATGCTGTTGTTGTTATGCTGTTGTTGCTAATTAAGTAATTAAAGTAAGTAATTAGCAAAAACAGCTAACATAAAACTAATTGGAAAAAAATTGTTATTTACAATACAAATAAGAGTAATTATTTTCTTTAAAATTTTATACTTTACTTTGTAAGTAAGTAAAATGTAAGTTATATTATTTACTTTCTCAAAGAACAGTCATTTCATGTTGATTTAACATAAGTTTTGAGATAGGTAGTGTATATAAATCCATTGCCTATTTGAGGGCACTTCTGGTAAATACTTCAGGTAATACTCTGATATGGGTGGGCAGTGTTTGTGGTGTGGAATCGGGAAAGGATTTTTTTCACCTATATTATAAAGAGTAGTTCTATTATAATTAGGGGCAAATATAGTCATCATACGGGTATACCAGTAGTGTAGAGACGCATGAGTGCTAATAGGGGCTGCTAAATTATCGTTGATTTTTTTTTTTTTTTTTGTTGAGAAGAATTAGGTAAGTGGCCATAATGAAACTTTAGCGGAAAGAGGGGGTGATGGAAAGGGGCATAATTTCTAAGCTATGGGTAACTCATGCATATGTAAACCTTGACTAAGTCACTGTTCGTTGGAGCGCGCTTTTTCTCCAGGTTTTTTTCTTTGTATTTGCCTTTTCAATCAACCATTTTGTTATGGTAATATGACGCAATATAACATTTTTGGTATCCGCAAGGACATCGACTGCTAAAACAGTTTTCAAAAAATTAAAATTCTTTTAAACTATCTGATATAGTTATATGATTAAAGGAGTGATTATTAGATATAATATTTTATTGCGTTTTATCATATATAATGTATTTGAAAAAAGATGGCAAGGAAAACTGTTCAATCTTCTACTGTAGGTTGTGGGCACCCTAACAACCTCTTTTTTGTTGCGTTGGTGTCCAACCCACACAAGGATTATTAGAAAAATAAATTTTTATTCAATTAAAGTAGTGCTTTAGAATAAACTTGTGAATAAAAGTGCTTTAAAATACACTTTAGAATAAACTTTTTTTTCAAACGTTAGTTTGACTTCACAAGATGTTTGTCGGCTATCAGTTGTTACAGAATCTTGCGATTGGTTTTTCATTACCTTCCAGACTAGCTAGAGCTGTGAAACTTCCAGAATAAATTTAATAAAAGTACATCCTAAAATTGTTTTCATAGCCAACTGGAGAACTCTACTTTTTTGAATCTCTTCTTTTCTTTTTTTGATTTTATTTTATGATTCAGACTTTACTTTGATTTTACTTTATCTTAACAGCATTTATGTAGTCTCCATGAACATGCATGTTAAATTTGTTTACTGGGAAAGGGGTCGTACCCTTATTTTTTTTCTCTAACATTTTGTTTTTCTTTAAAGTTGGGGTTTATAACTTTTTAGAAATAAAGATTTTTTGCTAAAAAGCTTTGAAAAGGCATTTTTATGATTTATTTGTTTTAGCATTAATTTTTTTTGCAGGAGGATATAGATAAGTGGCCCTGATAAAAATTTGCCGTAAAGGAGCCTGTCATATTTGTAGCTGTGCTGCTGCTTTTCGCTTCCCTTATTCAGCGTGATTGTAGTTAGGGCCGTCCCGAAAAGGTCTTTCATGGGGGGAGGGGGTCGTATGTGTCTTTGCCAACAAGAGAAAAAGGATCCTCTATATTTGACATTTGCAAGCTATACTTCAAAACTTACCGACTGAATTGCTAAATGTACAAATGTGCTAACTCAAATGCATATATAACAGCTTGGGACGGTCTTGGTCAGCGCTGGTCGTAATAATTACTCTAACAAAAATAAAAAATAATGTTGTTGTTTATAAATTTTGTTGTTGTTTATTTATTAATAGCTATTCATAAAACTGTTATCTGTAATGAACTAATTTCAATTAGTCTATTCCAGACAACAATTATTCCTTTATTATTCTATTATCTAATAATTATTCTAGTTTCAGTAAACTCTTGTTACTTTTTTTATTTTAAATTTTCAAAAATTTAAAGTAAAAAAAAAAATTTCAAAAATTTAAAGTTAACAAAAGTGCAAATCACAATATTTAAACAACCAGATTCCAATTACATATTTAAAATCAGGCCCGTAGCAAGATTTTTGTTTGAGAACTTAACCTTTTGTAACGACATGGAGCAAACTCCAAACAAATATTATTCATGTTTATGTAAAGCTTTTCAAAAGTATTGCAATAATCGGAGTCTGTAAACAATAAACCCCTAAAATGTTTACCTCCCTTTCATGCCTTAAGCGTGAGAGCGACGAGTTATTAACATTTATATATACATTTTTTTACCATTTTAAACTAAATTTAAGTTCATTAACAAGTCCTTAATTTCATGCAACAATCTCTTAATGTTCAAAAACTATGACCATATGAATTTTGAGCAACCTCCCCAATTATTTAGGGGATTTAAAATATTATCTTTAATAAAGTTATAAGTTCGTCTGACTATCAAATTCTGTTCCTCCAGTGGTGTAGCTAGAGTTTCTAGCGCCCAGGGCAATGCTAAAAATTGGCGCCCCCCTGAAGCAGACATGTGAACTAAAAAAAAACTTAATGTTTCCAAGTATATGACAATTTAAAAAAAAAAAAATGCAAATGCTAATCATAATGCAAACTCAATTTAACTCATGTTTCCAATTACGTATCCATTATGGTTCATCCAGATGGCAGATGGTCAATCAGATCCAATAATCAACAACTATTTATAAATTATAATTTGATCTTTCTTGCTTTAACTGAAGCAAATTTATCTATTATGTCGTCTGTTGATTCTAGAGTTTCTCTTTCGACACTAAGGATTGCCAAATTAACAAGACATTGTTGCCCCATTGAAGCTCAGAGATATGAAAGAACAAGCTTCAACTTGCTGAAGGAACGTTCGCAACTGACTATTGACACTGCATTTGTGAGCAAGATTTGTAATGCAATGCGTAAGTTTGGAAAAACGTCATTTCCGTATGACAAAATAAATGAAAGTAAATCCAGCGAAGTTGTTAGCAATGGACCCCCATGAGATTTAAGCTGCATCTGACAGTCTGGGTTTTTAGTGAATAATTCTGCTTCACTGATATCTGCACTGTAAAAGTTGCCCAGATCCAAACAATGTTGCTGCAAACTTTCTTGATTTTCATCATCATCCTTCTTTAGTAATACTCTCACATCGAGCAGGAATCCAAATTTTTCATTGAGATCATTTAATCGTCTAAAGCGAGTTGTTAGTTCTTGTTGGAAACAGTCCAATGTCATTTTCAAAACTCTGCTAACTTCATCTTCAGCAGAGAGGCCACTATCTCCAGCCCTTTCACCTGGCATTATTCGCCGTCGCTTGACTCTCCTCTCAGCTTCAATTCCCCATTCCATACATCTGCCCTTGTTATGCTCAATTGCTTTTTGGCACAAATGATCACGAAATTCTTTGAGATAATTTTCCAATATTTTCATATCAGATGCTGCATCTTTAAAGTTCATCGTGGGATCTTGTAGTCGTTTAACTGTTTGTCACTGTTGGCTCTGGATCTGAGTTGTGAATTCATTAATTTTTATTATTTTTTTTCCTTTTTAGCGCCCCACCTAGAGTGGCGCTTGGGGCGACTGCCCTCCCCTTACTGTTCCTCCTGTTCCTTGCTTGTTCCTCATTCAAAAGTTCGGAGCGAAAGTTAATTTAACTCTTTTTTCGTGAATAAGTAATCAAATGATGCGGGCTTAAAATTTGTCGAAGAATAACGAAGAAAATTAAGCTTTGATAAGTGACTTTAGTCTACAAGATCATTTGTATTTTTCAAACAATATTATAATATTGTTTAAATTATTCTTATTTTTATCATAAGTAATTTAATAAACATCAAATTAAGTTTTTTTTCAAATTTAATTTTGTTATTGATTGATACATAATGACAAAAGTAGTCTTATTGCTAAGTCTCTAAATATCCGTGTATAATAAAATCATTAAAAACTTGTCATTAAAAATTGATGATCATGTGTTTTTCTGAAGTTTGAGTTTAATAAGTTTATTTTAGTTGACAATTAAAGTTTTGTATTTTTTGGGAATATATCTAAAAAATTAATATATATGTAGCTGAAATACCAAATTCTCCTGTTTTAGTATGCATTTAGTATTGCATAAATAACAGAAATTTAAATAGTTTTATTTTATTAACATATAAATAAAATGGTAACCAATAATATAACGATGTCTACTTGCGTAAATTTTGAGATGTAATACTAATATAATTATGAAAAACCGATGATTTTGGTTAATAAATGTACTTTTGGTAAATAAAACATACCTAAGTGCCAAACTTAAGTATGTTCTTGTTTATATTACATTAGAATGTTTAGGAAAATGTTGAAACAACCACCTTATTTGATTTGGGTCTAAACTTTATATAAATATAACTTTGAATTTTAAAACCTGTCGACTTAAATTTAGTGTAAGAAAATAAAAAATAGAAGTTACAAATTTGTTGTCCTCACATTTGGGGCAGAGATGGTAAATTTTTTTAGGGTATTTTTTTTCCAGGCTTCAATCACCACAAGTTTTATTTCTTAATCTACGTATAAATCATTGCTTTGCTACAGCTCGGATTATACGTATATTACACAGTGGCGCAGCGAAATTTTTATGGTCAGTAGACATACGTGGCCAAGGTGCTTAATTTCTGTTTCTCTGTAACAATAGCTTTTCTAAAAAAAATATCTTAGGGCTCCTAAACCTTGCGGTTCTAGGTTCAGTTGCTTGTGGGACCGTAAGTTTTACTTATACTGGCCTTGCGGTAACTAGGTCACTAAAATTACACGCAGATAAAGATATTTACATTAAAAGTTTTCATGCCCATATAAAAGTATCGTAGTTGTTTAAACCAAGACTTTTAGAGTCAAAGGATATTCTTGAGCAGGTGAAACTATTTCGTATCAAAAGCGGTAAAAAATCTTTACAAAAATGAAGCGTCCTCTTAAAATGTTTGGGGCTACCTAATTTTAGGACATGGCGTTATAGCCCCTATAATTCAAAGCAGGTTTAAACTTTCTCTCCTTAGTTTTTAAATAATAAATACATTTACGTTAAAAACTTGTAAAAAAAGAACTAACAATTATGCCAATTATTTTCCTTTAAAATAAACTACTCTTTCTGAGTCTCCCATGGGTATATGCGCCTTCTGCTAACTGCCTTGTTTCACCTTTGTCTAAATTCCAGACCTTTTAAATGGTTGGCCAGAGAGTGAATATTTTTGAGACGGTTTGATTCAGAGAATAATTATTATAACTAAAACTATCATTGACCGGAACTAGAAGGGGTTTGAATCATGGGCAGAAACCTATTATTAAAATTTTCAAACTTTACAGGGAAGAAATACCTAAAACCGCGCAAACCAAATGTTGCGGGTGACTAAATGTTAGTGACTTAAGTTTTACTTTTTTGCATTACTTTAGTATAAGATCCTGTCAAAGTTATTGTAAAATATAAGTAAATTTATTTACTTACTTTATCTAAATTACTTTTAATTTACTTTACAAATTATATAAAATGTTAGCTTATGTAATTCAAATTTTATTTTATATTATTTATTTTTAATAAAGATTTGTTATTACTTTTAAAATAAAAAAATTCATACTTAAAAAATATTATTTTATTTGTAAATTTAATTTACATTTGGTAGCATATTACTTTTATGTAATTTACTTTCATATGCAAGTTACACTTTAATATATTTTTTTTTAATTAGTTACTTTTATAGGTAAATGTAAATTAAAGTTTGAGGAACTTTTATATTATGTAATGTAATTTTCAAAAATAATTAACTTTTAAATGTAAAAGTAAACAGCTTTTTTCATGTGACTTTTTCATGTAAAAGTAAATTACTTTTTGATATAATCTTCATTTACATAACTTACTTTTGAAAGTAAAAAAACTTACATTATAAAGTAAAAGTCGTTTAAAATTAATTACTTATACGAAAATGTAAATTTACATAAAACATTTAAAATTACTTATGTAGTTTACTTTTTGATAAAAATAACTTACTCGTGTAAGTAAAAAAAAGAAAAAGAGCCATCCCTAATATTGATTATGTCCCAAGTTTTTTATAAAGTGACGATTGTGCCCCCCATTTCAAAACCCGTGTCGTCAGCCCTGGGTAGTGTCACTATCCAGACCTCCCAAAACGAACCTAAAACAGGTCGACAATAAAAGTTCAAGTTTTCTAATAAATTCTCTGAATGATGGTAAAGCTGACAACATCATGGGCAGCTTCGATCAAAACTATCCAACAGATAGTAAGAGCCTATTCAATTCACTCGCTATGAAAGAAAAGTAGTTCCTAACCGAAGGTAACACAATTATGTATGAGCTCTTATTGAGATGGGGGAGATACTGCGATTTTGATTCATATCATTAATTAGCTTTGCTAATTATTGACAAAAGTCACATGTTGCATTTTTAATTTTAAAACGTTTTGTATAACGATCATTAATGGTGACAAGAGCCACAAGTTGTACTCTTAAATTTTATATGTAGGAAATAATTTTTGTTACAAGGCAAGATTGTTTATAAGTAAAAAATAAACATTTTTAAAAACAAGATGGATTTTATAAGCGTTAAACAACAACTTGAAGTTTTAGAAAAATGAGTAAATCTGGCATTTCGAAATTTTTTGTAGAAAACTTCTTGATCTTCATCTGCGTAAAATCCAATGGGAATTGCTAAGGATTCTGATATCTAAATTCTGTTCTCTAGAAGTTTGTGAACAAAACGTGTTATAACATACCAATTATAGAGAATAATGATTAAATCAGTGGTGTCTCGGCAGTACTTGTAAAATATTCCAGGGTCAATCTCATTGCCAAAACAAACATCCTTCAAAATACTTCTCAGTCTTTTTACAAGTTCCATATACATGCCACTGATTTTAGAAAAAAAGGCTGAATCTTCAAGTGCTAGTCTTGCAGTATTGCCATTATTTGCCATTATTTGTGTTACCAAATTCTGGTCTGGGTTTGTCTATTACGAGGCTCAGTTCTTCTCTACATTTTTGTTAAATAATTATTTTTTGTTAAGCCACAATTAAATTCACATCAGTTTCCCTTGCTTGAAACTTTCTAATGTCCATTTTAAGTCCCAAGTAGAAGATATTCAAAAATTTAAATTAAGCAATAAAGAAAATTTTGCCCGAGGTCTTATGCATTTTCATCACAAATCCTGAGCCTTATCTCATTAACGTCATTCATTTGGAATGGTTTTGCCACACAAACATTTCTGGATTGAGTTAAATTATTATTTGTTAGAGCATTCATTACCTTCACATTAAACATTGTGAATTCAATCGTATAGTTAATTTTATGGGTAGTCTTTAACCAAACATTGTTGAAGATATGAAATTTCTGATCTTAACCTCTCTTCTTCCTTGATACAAAACAAATTGGACTACTTTCTGTACTAACTTTAACTTCCCGGTAAAAGTGGATACTTGATAGTCCTTTGTTTAACCAGATTGTTTGTCAATAGTTAGTTTAAAAGGTACCAGGTCTGAAACATACTTTCTTCTTTTGATTTCTACTGTAGATCTGTTTCAATATACTTTTATTTGTAACTATTCTGGCTTGAAACTCTGTCAAAACCTATTTTGCAATGCTAAAATCCATTCTCATCTCAAGTTAAGCTTTCTAATACAGAAACAAAATTGTTATCCAAATAAGGTTCAGGTAAAGCAGAAACTGCTTTACCTAAACCTTATTTGGATAACAATTTTGTTTTTCATAAAAACAGATCGTAAAGTGTTAGGTAAATATCTGCATAATGCAGAAAGGAACTGTTTCTTATCATTTGATATTAGTATCTGGTAAATCAACGTGCACCTCGAGATCGGTATCTAATGAACTCATTTTTATGGATTTGCCGGATTTATTGAGTAAGCTTTTATTTACCGTAACAAGTTCTTACTATTTAATTTGTAAGATAAGGACACGTAAAAGCTTTACAATACTTTGAATTTGATCTAAAATATTCTCTCTCTAACAATAAAATGCATGTTATAAACATGCATTGTATTGTTATATAAAGGATGCTAGAATATAATATTTACATATAATTACTATAAATATTTATATATAGTTTGTTTAAGCCATAATCTAGAATCGTTTTTCATTTTCTGAATATATAACCATGTTAGTTAAGGACAAGTTTATTCAATCCACATTGATTTTCTTCAGAGAATATATTAAGTTGATAACTGAATTTGTAGCTTGCTTTTATGCAAAGTTTTACCGACAGTTAACCAGGCCCTGACTTAGGCATGAGCAGACATTCCTATGGCACAGAAGCCCCCACCAGTCAAAGAAAAAAGTTTGACTTTTTTATATTGACATGTTTAAAGTAGACAATAGATCTTACGCAAACAAAAAATTTTATTGTAAAAGATAATTTTGTCAGGTTATTTCAGAATAAATAGTATTTCATAAATACTTTTATTATTATTATGAAAAAAAACAACATAATCACGATTTCAAATGAGAAAACAAAAAAAAATACGTTTACTTTATTTGTATAAGGAGTGCTAAAGAGTGTTAAAATCTCAACGAAAGATCTTTTATTTAAATTTTAACACTCCTTAAGGAGTCTTTAAACTTTAGCAAGTAAAGTTAATTGATGTAACTACCCAAACATTTGATTTTACAACCAAGTTTTTATTCAGAACTTTTAAAAGTGATTTAAAAAAAAAGATTTTAAAACAATAGTTTTAAGTATATAGTTACTTGTTAAAGAGTAATCTCTAATATTCTTCAGTCGAATACACATTGTTTCTCGACTGTGTAGCTTGACAACTATTGTGCACTGTTTACCTTAAACTTGAAGCAGTTAATCATAAAATTTGTTGGTTTTTCTGAAATTGTAAACAGTTAACAGCAATGCAATTACTAATTGGGCAGCATCTTTGATCATCTTGGGATATTTTAGTATAGCTTTCTTTACTTCAAGCTTACAAAACAATTAAATTTTTTAAATTTGATTAGACTCTAGCAGGTCGTGTCTGTTATTATTAACTTTTCAAAAGTGCTCAACATGTTAGAGATATTGTCAGTCATAATACACAACGCACGTTCTATCTTTACTTCAAACTTTTATATAACATCTTTCATAAGTTGATAAGATATTTACTAGGTTGCTGGAAGTTTGTATCTCAAATTGCTAATTTTCGTGTAATTATTTTTTTATTACCATTAATGAATCGAACATTAATGCCAAAATAATTTCTTCTGCTTCGTGTTCATTTTTACAAATACAAAACGTCCCTAATGTTGATTTTGCAGGATATTTTTTTTGTTTTTTAATTTATATAATTTTTTTAGCTTTTTCAATATTCATTTTTCCAATGTTTTCCCTAGTTAAGAAAACATTTTATTTTTGCGCCATTTTTCTACTTAAATCCAAAAAATCTGATTAAGAAAAAAAACTCAACGAGAGAGCATTCTTCACAACCATTTCAATAATATGTCCTTTAAATTAATCATCAGTCATTGGTATTGTAGACTTTTTAATGGTAAAAAAACTTGCAATATTTATTTGAATTAAATATTTCAAATTGATCAACTTAATTTTGAGGAGTTTGTAACACCAGATTTCTTACTTTCAATTTCCATTTGTTCTTTCATTTCATTCACGTCAGAATCTTTGGAATTTACTAAGTTTAACATTACAGTATTTTTTTATATATATAATAATTATTTTAACGTACTTATATTAAGTATATTAAATATTCTTGAAAAAAAAGTACTATAATTTATTTATATTAAGTTTGAAGATCTAAAATTTTGCATGCCAAATTTTGGTCATACTTATCTCATTGCTTATAAAAAAATCCTGGGCGCGAGCTATAGTTCTCCCTAGCCTTCACCTCTCAGCCCCCAATCAATCACTGCTGGTAGTTGAAAACTCAAACTAGGCTTAATTATTAAGTGTTTATTGCATAAGAAAACAGGGAATAGTTTTACTTTAAGAACTACTTCAGTGTCCGAAATCCTTACATTGCCTGCAAAAATAAAACAAACTTTACGTTGGCTCCGGCTCTAAAGATGGCCTGGCTCCTTGCTCCGGCTGCAAACCCCGGTTAAAAACACCTCAATTAAAATTATAATTATTTTTTTTTTTGGGGGGGGGGGGGAGGGTGAAGGGAAAGGGGAAGTTAAATTAAAATTTAAACTGTCCCAAAAACTTTATTCCGATAGAATGCTAGACCATCATCTCTATGCTATTGTAATATTAACTACATGTTTTTTCGAATATTAGAGCACCGTTACCTTTTTATTACCTTCAAAAAAACACTGGTTTATTTTTTGACGATTTGTAAAAATTAAATTTTCAGTTACTAGAAATGTAAAATTTAAAAAAATAAAATAAAAAACCACGTAAATGCAAAATGTTTAAGGTAATATTATTCTTTGTTATTTTTATACTTTCGCTTTAAGAATCAAATTAATATAAACTTTATTACATTAGGTCCAATGTCAACAATTACTTTTTTTTTTTAAAGAAAAGATGATGCGATTTTTATCGCTCTAATCCTAAAAATTTTGCAACGCGACATTTTCACCAAGAGTAAACAATAAAGTAAACAACAAGTCTACCAGATGCGTCTGTTATTATTTTAAATAAGTTGTTCATGAATTTTATAAAATTTTTCCTAAAATATAGACGCTTTTGCGACTTAAAACTCTTTCTTTAAGATTTCATAAAATTTATTCTTATAATGTTGTTTTTTTTAATAAAAATTTAGTAGCTATTTTCCATATTTATTTTTCAGATATGCTATGATTTCATCATTTAAAGAAAAATCCAAGTACCAGTGTTTTAGAATGAAGCTTTTTAACTGTTATCTGGTAAATTTTATAAGTAATGCAATTTTAAAATAAAACGTAAAAACTTCATGGAAATTTAAATATCAAACTAAATATAACGGAAAAAATACAATCCCTTCTAATATTATTAGTAATAACAATTCAAATAATTGTTTTAAGTTTATATATATATTTTTAACAATTTTTAATCAATCCCCTCTTGTCTCAAATATATAATTATATTTATAAAAACAATATTTATTTTTTGAAGTATTGTTTGTCTGTTATTTTTTTTTTTTATCCATGCTAGAAAGCAAACATTTTGTTTTCTTTTGTTTATAACATATAAAAGAGTAAACAAAAGGTAATAAGATTCTGCAAGGTGTTCAGTGTTTAAAAAAGATTTTAATGTAGAAAGTAAAAGCAATATTTTAAATTTAAAATGTATGATATTTTGAATATAATTTAATTTTAATTGTTTTTTTTTTAAATTGTTGAATTCATTAGCAAATAAGAAATAAAATTTGAAAATATAAGTATGAATATATTTGTGAATATATTCATACTTATATTATATATATATATATATATATATATATATATATATATATATATATATATATATATATATATATATATATATATATATATATATATATATATATATATATATATATATATATATGAATAATAAATATGAATATATATGTAATGAATATATATATAAATATAAGTATGAATATATATGTGAAATTATTATTATTATTATTATTATTATTATTATTATTATTATTATTAGTATATATATAATATGTTTTTATATAATATGTATATATATATATATATATATATATATATATATATATATATATATATATATATATATATATATATATATGTATATATATATATATATATATATATATATATATATATGTATATATATATATATATATATATATATATATATATATATATATATATATATATATATATATATATATATATATACATATACACATATACATATTTATATATACACACATATGCACATGTTTGTATAATCCTTATAAATTACAAATGAGTATTTAAGTATAAAGAGAACTGAGTTGATTAAAAAGTAATATTGAAAGGTGATAGAAAAGAAAACTGCAGATGAATTACAAGATGAGTTAATTAATGAAGATTTGATGAGTATTTCATACAAGAATAAAATTATAAGGATAATGAATATATTATTGAGAAATATGTTAACAAAGAAGTAGATTTTGAGTGAGATCATTGATAAATATAATGATATAGGAGGATCTTGGATATAACTCCAATATATATCTTAAATAATTTAAAAAGAAAAAGAAATTATCTAAATTTTTATGGAGGATCCAATGCTACATACAAGGTTCATAAGAGCCATATTAAAACCCTTTTATATACTTATACAAATAACTTTTGCTTCACAGCACTTTATATAGGGAGAACAAGAAATTTTTCAAAGCTCAATGATTAACTTTAATACTGCCGTGAAGAGAAAATATCTAACTTAAAAGATATCAAAACTTAAACGCATATGAAGAGACTTTATAAAGGAGACCAACTATCTAGGCAAGGTAGCCAAAAAAATATATATATTTTTTGAATATAATTATTTAGAGCAGCCAAAAAAGAAACCTAAATCCATTTTGATTCTTTGAAGGTAGTTAGGATTAAGGTAAGATACCAAATGTTTGTTAATTATACTCTAAATAAATGTAAGAAGACTATTTAGACCATAGATTAATCAGAGAACTCACAAATATTTTTAATATCAATGGTACTTTAGACACATCACTTAATTTGATGGGTGTTATTTCCAGATATAAGTAAATATCATTCTTAGAGGAGAGAAATTACATTCAATGTAATCAGAAACAATATAAAAGAGATGGCTATTTTCAGAAACAAAATATCACAAAAGATTTCACTAAAGATAAATATCACAAAAGATATATATACATATATATATATATATATATATATATATATATATATATATATATATATATATATATATATACATATATATATATACATATATATATATATATATATACATATATATATATACATATATATATATATATATATATATATATATATATATATATATACATATGTATATATATATATATATACATATGTATGTATATATATATATATATATATATATATATATATATATATATATATATATATATATATATATATATATATATATATATATATATCACTAAAAGAATTTTTACGAATTAAAAAAAAAGCATAACCCTTGCGAAGCTTTGTTTCAAGTCTTATTTGAAAATAAAAACACATTTTTTACTTGAAAAAATGAATATTTTATTATGTAATATTGTTCTTAAATACTCAAGTAATCACATAATGATAAATAAAATATAATTATTCATTATGTCATAAATTGTGTCATATCCATATTGTAAATGTTTTAACTTTCAAAAAAAAGAAGCTAAATTTTGACATTTTTATAATTTAAAGTTAGGGGTAGGATTTATGAATTCAGTACAGCTGATTCTTTTGAGTTAAAAAATGTGAAAAAACTGCAATGAAAAATAAATAAAAATCACAGTTTTTTTAATTTTAAATTATGTCTCTTGTTTTTATTGTTTCTTATTGTCTTTTATTTGTATAATATTATTCTCCAGTTTCAAGGTATCGTCATAGATGATGGTTCTTAATCCAGTTGCATTAGAAGAGCAAAATAAAATTGATGAAAATGCTAAATTTTGTCATGATGAAGTTTTCAACAAACAAAATTCTAATTATATAAATATTTTGTCAGATGAAAAAGGTATTTATTCTGTGTGTAGTATTATACAAAATAATAATCTGTCTATATGTTTATTTAATCATTATATAATGCTTTTTTAATTTTTTAGGTGCTACAGAATCAGTAAGCAAATTTTTTATGTTTTCTAAATTTTCTTTTTTTTTTTAATTTTTTTTATATAGTTTGTATAAGGTAAGATGGGTGAGATCTAAAAGTGAAACTTGATATTAATTTGTTTTTTTTGTTTAAAAATTTTTTATTTTAAATATATTTTGAAAAAAATATATTCAAAAATATTTTCGAATTTAATTTAAAAAAAAGAATGAGAAGTGCTGAATGTCTATTTGTTGTCATAAAACTCAATTTTTAAAAATCCAAAAATTTTATTAGAGAGTAAATAGTGGTAATAAATGCAATTAGTAACATATGTGTTATGACCCTATGATAAACACATTGAGATCACAATGTATTTCTTCAAATTTGTGTGTTAACCTATGTTTTCTTGATTAAAAAAGTTTCAAATATTTAAAACTCTTTCATATTTATTAAATACTAAAGGATAAACATTAACATTATTCATTTTTTATTTTATGTTTCTTTGTTGAAAGTGTCACAGAAATATTATCCATAAACTGATTAAATTGTGAGCTGTTTATATAAAAAAAACAACGTTTTATGTTAAATATGAAGAAGTATAATATTTTAAAAACACATAACTATTCTTAAAGTTTTTAAACAATTAAATAAGTTTTTCAGAATTCTTTGTACTAAGAACCTATAGTTATGTGCTATGCTTTATGGTGTCTGTAGAATACTTTATTTATTTAGTATCCTAAAATTTTTCAGATTGTTTTAGATTTTGAAAAATGTTTGTAATTAAAACATTTAAATGATTAATTTTTAATTAAACTATTTTAAAACTTTAATTTTATTGAGTTTTTTATTAATTAAAAAAAACTTATAGTAGTTGTTAATGAACTACTTTTATACTTTAGTGGATTTTATGTTATGTTTTTTTTTTTTAATTGTAATCAGAAATAAAATTGCTAAATATCCTTGATAAAACTTATTTTGTATATTTTTTGTTATTAACAAGTCTTTGCTTCATTCAAAAAGATGCAATAATTATGTTTTACAATTCTTTTGTTTAAATAAAATTTTAATCTAAAACTGAATGTAATCCTACTGTTTTATAACCATTGTATAATTATTATGAAGAATTTTAAATGGAATAATTAACTGATATTGTATAAAATCAATCAACCATGCTAATAAGAGTTTTTTTTAAATAAAATTAAAATTTTTACTTATTTAATGAACTTGATTGATTTATTAATTTTTAAATTTTATTTACTTGGCTCAGTTTTATAAACATAATTATATTACTAAATATTTAAAATTGTTTTATTTTTATTTTGAAGAACATATATTTTAAAGTTTTGTTGTATTTTTTATAAGATTTTAAATAACATTTAAATTATATTTCTATTACATTAAAATATTTTTTACAAATTAGCACAAATCTAATTTAATGCCATAAATACAATTGCTTTAATATGCAAATATTACACATGATGTTAACTGCCTATATATTACAAATTTTTCCTACATATCCCTGTTTGCAAACATTTGTTTTTATAAATCCACAGTCTGTTGCTGTGGTTACAAACCCTAATAATGATGAATTATCTAGGTATTTCAGTGTCATATTTTGATTTATAATCTTGTTCAAACAGTTTTACTATAGTTCAAATAATAAGTTTTCTTGATTTTTTCTGGTCTAATAGAAAGAGCATGTTATTTATTGTTAAAGTAGTGATATGCCTGGCATTATACAAAAAGTGGTGAGCTCCATTGTATTATTAGAATATGAGGTTTTTTTTTAGTAAAGAGAAATTTATTTTTTTAACCTTTAATTTTGTTTGTTTTGACTTTAATCTTGTATTGTGTTTTTTGCTTATTATTTATTTTATTACTCTTTCTTTTTTTTATTCATTATTGATAAATCATGTTGTTCAGCTACTTTTTGTATATTGTGCTTTAGTGAAAGTTATTATTTTTATAAATTTATTATCAAAAGTTTATTATGATTATCAGAATTAATTTTCAACTTTTTTTCTTCCAAATCTAAATTGTTTCTTTATTTTGTCAACTTTCATTTCCTGTAGATTAAGTTGTGTTTATTTATCATATTGATCTTTATGTTTAAGCTTATTTTAAAAGTGAATTTATTAACAAAATTGCTTGTAAATATTTTAACATAAATAAGTTAACATTTATAATCATTTAAGAGATAATATTTAAGATTATTTCATACTTATTTTTCTTTAGTTTCTAGTAGTATTTTTGTGATATTTATTTTATAAAATTTTTTTGTAGATTTTTAACCAGGGTGGTTCACCTTATAGTGGAGGTTAGTTATTAATAGCTAATTTTAAATTTATTTAAAAGAATAGTATAACTAATAATAATATTACTTTTTATTTTATTCAATTTTATTTTACCTTAATTTTTTAATTTAAAAAATTTTTAGTTCAAATATTTTTTAAGTATATAAAGAAATAAGTTCTGAGACATCTTTGCTTGTTAGAAAAGGAATTTAGAACAAATCATCCGAGGTTGAAAACTTTTTTTAATGTTATTTAATTTTTAAAGCAGGTATGGAAAATCAAGCTTTGAGGTTTCTTGTTGAGGTAAAGTTTGGTATCACCAATAGTTCATTGTTGGTTAAATAAATAAATTCTTTTAATTGACACAAAATATCTTACAGCATTTAGCTTCATTCCCTCAAGATGCAGATATAGGATATCTAACACCGGATGATGCTTTAAATAAGCTGAAGGTAATTTTTTTTTTAACATGTTTTATTTTTAGTAAATAGAATTTGTCTTTTGTTATTGATATTATGAAAATCTAGTTGTAATATTGATGTTATGAATATCTAGAATCTAAATGAAAACTGTAGCATCAAAATAATTTATCTTTTATCTTTGCTATAAATTCTTTTAATAAATGTGAAGTAATATGTATATTTATAAATATATATATATATATATATATATATATATATATATATATATATATATATATATATATATATATATATATACATATAAATATATACATATATATATATACAGTGCTCGAAGTGGGAAAAAAAGGTAGCGTGATGGTTTTTAATATTTTCTAATCACCATCCCACCTATCCTAAAATTATAGATTTCGTATTTTGTGTAGATTAAATAAAGGAATTATAAATCCCTAGAGTATCCCAATAGTAAAAAACCTATATTAAAAAAACAACTTGAGGTCCGTTATATTCTTAAGAGACTGTCACCATAAAATATTGAGATAAGTTTCACATCAAACGTCATTAAGCAATCAAAAAACAATGGTATATTTAAACATTTTATTTTTAAAAAAGTCTTTTTTTTTTGTATTTGCCAATTTTTAAATAATTGAAAAAAAATTCGGTCAGAATATCTTCCAAAATGTTTCACTTTCATTTATAGACTTTAATGCCGGCGCTTCACAATTCCTAAAATTAGCATCGCGATGTCCTTTCCCAAACCACTTAATGACGTAATCCTTTGGATCAAAATGCGTAATTGGTGGACCTACTAATGAAATGAACATTAAACTCGACACAGTTTTTATTAATAAAGAGTTTCGCAAGGAAGATAAGATTATATTCATAGTAGAAAAAGAACGCTCACATTCAGCTGTTGAAACAATCAAAGTATTTATAGCAGTTCTCAGAGGCTGAAGATCATTAGGGGTTTTAATTCAGTCACCAGTGGAAATGTATTCACGAAACCCTTGGACTGCCGTAATTTCACAAATATTTAAAGTTTTTGCTAATTGCCTAATATTGTTATCTCCAAAGCATGAATCTTGGTCTGCAAACCATTGTGGCTTATCAAAAAATTTTAAATTTTTTAATAAATTATCGTATTTTTCTTTGTTTGGATCATTTTCTTTGTCTTGTAAAGATTTATGTGCAGCTCTAGTTGTAAACATTCTAGAATCAAGATTTGCAAATAATATTCACCTGAATTATTTCTTATTGATTGAAATATATGGTATTTTAAGGTGATAAGCCAATGTGCATTAGGTAAAGAAGTTTGCCTATCTTGTAATTTTTTAGAAAGATGTTCTAGTTCTATTAAAGCATCTAGCATTAATCCCATGTTGAGTATGAAATTGATATCACATAATTTATTTTTAAGACCTGCATATTTGGCTCTATCTCCTCCATTATGCCTTAAATCCAATGAAGATTCATGAAAGTGTTGATACAATGTTGCATAGTTATTCCAAACAGCCATCACAGATCGAGCGCTAGATGACACCCATCTAGTGTCTAGAATTTGTCTAATGTAATTTAGTTTTACACTTAAAGCCATAGCAACAGTTTCCAGTTCTTTTTTGTTTTTAGGAGATGCACTGTAAATGGAATATAATTTATCAAAAAAGCTTTTTATGTGACAAATTGGTAAGATATTGCGCACAACATCATTTACTGCGAACTCTAATCGGTGATTGCTACAATGCCATAAAATCAAATTAGGAAACTGATTCAAAAGTAACTGGGCCACGCCTGCCTTTTTGCCAAGCATATTAGAAGCACCATCACATGCAAAAGACACCCAATTACGTAATAAAAAATTGTTGTCAAAACCAAAATCGTGTAAAGCACATATAAAAGAGTTTGCAATAGACGAGGCTTCTGTATTTGTTAATTCAATAAGATCAAAATAAATACTATTGATAATATTTATTTCTGGAATGTTCACTTTCAAGCAGATTGACAGAGCAGACTTTTTGCTCATTGTGGTAGATTTGTCTATCATAAACCCTACTTTATTATCGTTATGAAGAATATATTTTACAAGCTTAGTGCACATTTCATTTGAAATGTGATAAACAATATCAGCGCATGCGTGATCAGATAGTAAAATACGTCCCATGTCTAAACCATTTTCTACCTGTAATAATATTAGTTCTTTCAAATCAGAAAATGGACGATTCCTTTTTGCAATGTGATAAACAGTGCAAAATATGCGGTAGGTAGTTTCGTGCTGATTGATCTGCATTTTTGAACTAAACATCTCTATGGTGTTTTTTTTGGACTGAGAAATAATTTTACAAGCCTTTTCGTGTGCAACTGATAATTTATGGCTTGAAAGCTTTTTCCTCATTGATTGTTGTTTTTTTTCTTTTGTTTCGCCATACTCCTTAACGTTGCCAAGCGTCCACTCACTAGCCAATTTTTGCCTTGAGAATTTTCGGAACCTAAATTATTTGCTGACTTACAAACAGAACAACCAAATGAAACTGTCAACCAGTCAAATGTTTTTAATTTCTCCTTCCACTCTAAATCAGACCAGTAATCTGGAAAAATACCATCATATTGAGGAAAGGATTGGCAAGTTTCAATACTCGAAAAATCTGTAACTTCTTTATTTATTTCAGTGTCATTTTCCAAATTACTTTTAGAACTATCACTGCTTAACTTTCTTTTCCTTCTGCTTGCTAGCCATTTATCCATATTTATAATAAGTAAATTTTTTTTAAATCATAACATTTAATGTTGAGTAAATCTACTGTGTACTATATTTTATTTCACCAAAAAAAACTCCAATGATACTTTAACGGAAAAAAAAGCCAATGTCGCTTTTTGTTGCTTGGTAACTTTTTATTTAAAATACAAAAGAAAAGACGCAATGTTTTATAATTATCGATTTAGTTTTTGAACTTTCTACCGCAAATTTTTAAATAACAGCTGAGACTTAAGTTCATTTAAATTCGCATATTGCCGCAAACTTTAAAATTGTTTTTACAAGTTTATTTATAGGAGGAAAGAAAATTAAATTTCCATTAATTTATTATGTACCGGGATGACATCCCAACCCAAAATATGCATTAAAAAAGGAGTGGGATGGTTTTCAAAATTTAAAAAGATAACGGGATGGCATCCCGCCCCATCCCGCCTCACTTCGAGCACTGTATATATATATATATATATATATATATATATATATATATATATATATATATATATATATATATATATATATATATGTATATATGTATATATATATATATATATATATATATATATATATATATATATATATATATATATATATATATATATGTTTATATATAAATATATATGTTTATATATATATATATGTTTATATATATATATATATATATTGAGATTGGCATTAGGTAAGCAAAAAAAATTGTATACAAAGGTTTTACCATAAATCATAGAAACAAGGTCATCAATTTTTTGCTGACCTCAAACACTTTTAGGTCAGCATTCCCAAATGCCAACCCTAGTTCCGAGGCCTATATATATATATGTATATATATGTATATGTATATATATATATATATATATATATATATATATATATATATATATATATATATTATAACTAATACTTTTTTTTTTCCTGATGGTAGATTAGTTTGATTTTTTATTCATCACTTAAATAATTTGTTGTCATGGTTTTAGAAAATAAACTCGAATGGAGGACTTTGGGCTCAAAAGATGAACATGACTATATCAAATGAAAAAATAATCATGACTAATGCTCAAACAATGGTAACAAAATTTTATATACCTTATGAATAATAAAAATGGATAAATATTTATGAAATTATTTTATTTTTAATTAAAGTTGTAGTTTGATTATTTTAATTCATGCTTTAAAAGGAGCTTATTGAAGAGTATCCTGCTGAACAGGTTAGCTTGTGCATCTCCATCCTAGATGATCCAAATTTTGAAAATCTTTTAGTATTTTCAACAAGACCTACGCGTGAGAAAAGTGGAGCAGTGCATATTTTTCAGTCTAAAACTCTTGAGGTTGTTTTTTACTGAATTATTTTTTTTTTAAACTCTCATTATTACTTTAAGTTTTTGTTTTTTATTTTAAAGAAGTTTTCATCAAGTTATTCAAATGATTTTATTTTATTTTTCATAAATTATTTAAAAAGACTTATTGTTCATTTAAATCATTTTAATGTTTTATGAGTTCAATGTTCATCTTTTTTATTTCATCTGCATAATTTTTAGTAATTTATAGATTATTTAGAGTGAAACTGCTAGCTTGTTGTCTGTTGCATTTTTGCTTTTATTTAATATGAACTTTTTTTTTTCTTTTTTTGATAAATAAATCTTTCTGTTACCAAATTTATAACTAGAAAAGCAAAGACAATGACTTATAATAACATTAGCAGTTTTTTTGTTGAAATAAATTTTTTAGTTAGAATAACTAATTTGATAAGTCAAACTTATTTAATGCTAGCAAAGTACAATTGTCTTATGAATAAATTTAATCATAGTATAGTCTATTAGAGTTTATGTTTTTATAATTGCGGTTTTTTTTGTCATTTCTATAAAAATATTTATCTATTATAAATATATTTTCAGAGAACTTTTTTATTTTTTTTATTTTCATCACTATTGTTGCTCAAGATCATTTTTATTAGCAATTTTAGCTATCAATGCGAAATTGGTTGTTAAATTTATCACAAACTGTAGCATGTCTTGTAGTATAGTACCTGCTCAAATAACTTTTACACACTGCAATTTTCTGCTGACAAACGAGACATAGTAGCATTACTTTGCTCAAATACAAATTATTCAGTTGTCCAAGATAGATTAAATACACTACCTCTGTGTTTGCTTTCAGTATCATGTTTATGTTTTTTTAAGCTGCAGCCATATTTTAAATACATACATGTGTGTTTTATAGTGCTTGTTTTTTTATAAACAAACGCTAAATTTTTAATTAAGGAACATTTTCTAAGATATGCCTGATATTAGGAAAGTCTGACAGCAAACCTTTAAGTTTTTATTGTTTTATCTTATATATAAGTCCACACAACTTTTCTGTTTATAAAATCTTTGATTGTATTTATAGTTGATTAAAATGCTTGTTATTTATTTCATTATTATTATTATTATTATTATTATTATTATTATTGTTATTCACTCAATTATTTGTTTAATTTATTAAATTATATTATTTACTATTTTTATCTCTTTATTATTTATATTATTTATTGTTATTACTATTCTTATTATTGTTACTATTATTATTATTGTTACTATTATTATTATTACTATTGTGTATATTATCATTATTGTTATTATTATTATTTGTTTATTTAAATATAGATTAATGGATTATTTTGTTTTTAACTCTTAAAATATGTGTTTTTAAAGGTAAACATGATAACTGATGCAATCAATAGATCAAGAGAGATTAAAGTAAGAAAGATTTCTTATGATTTTTAATTCTCTTAAAAATCTTAAAAAATAGTAGGTTTAAAATTTTTTTAAATATAATTCTCTTAACAAAATGTGCTACAAATATTTTTGTATTTTTAGCATAAATTTTTCCATAAATATTTGTGAAAATCGGCCGATAATTATAATAATATTAATAATAATAATGATAATAGTAATAGTAATAACAACAATAATAATAACAACAACAATAATTATAAAGAAAATATATATTGCTGTTGAAGTTTAATGGCATGTTAAGTTTATGTCAGCCTTTACCAATTATAATTTAACTTTAAATAAATAATCGTTTTTTTGGCTAAAGTTAAGTTAAGAAACAATTTCCACCATTGATGCTTTGATTTGCTGATGATTCATTGACTCTGGTAAATAGTTCTGTGGTTTTGCTTTTTTTTTTTGTGTGTGAAAAAAATGTTTATGAATCTTTTCACCTGTTGATTGCATAAGCTATGTTTGAGTTGATTATTTCTTGTATTAGCTCCTGGTCCAGCATCACAATAATGATGTAACAAACTTTGATTGGTTGCACCATGATATGTTTTCAAATTTTTGAAGATAAAAAATGAACTAAATAATCTTGTTGTTTTGGTCAGCATTATTAGGTTCAGTTTAATTACCCTTTTATTTTTAATTATGTTTCTAATTTTGAATACCTGCTTAGTTGTGATTCTCTGAACATGAAAAGACATTGAGTATATCTATTTCTTTTTTCAAAATACAGATTAAAGACTTTAGCAGCAAATTCAAGATGTTGTCATGTTTATGCACAATATATCTTTATGTAAGAGTCTCAAGTTTTATGTTTGAAGGCTTCCAATATTTAACTTTACTGTTTTCTTGTGAAGTTGCTGCTTTGATTTTTTAAAATCTCTTTGAAGCTACTGCATAATTTATTTTAAATTGTCTAATATTAAAACAACTAGATCTTTTTCAGGATTTCTTATTGATCAAAGTTTTGATTGTGTTTATCTAAGTGCATGATTTTACATTTATTTATCCATTTTTTTATTCTACTAGCTTAATAGAATCATTTTGGATAATATTGGGAGTTGATTATAGAATTAACAGATAGATTTGGCCAACTTGCAAACCCTAGGGAGACAAATTAAATAAATAAAAAACTAAAAAACTAATGTAACCTCATATAGTTTAGTATGTAAACTCATATAGTTTACAGAATGCTATGCATACAAATACTTATAGATTAACATAGTCAGGACTCATCCATTTTCTAATATCTGCTGTTAGTGTAAACTTTCTTACTAGTTCCTTAGCAACATGTATTTCTTCAAACATAGTTGGTTTTAGTAGATAAACAATAGATCTAATAATATGTATATTTAGTTAATTGAGATTTTGCCAACTACACACAGTTTTTTAAAAACATTCAAGTTTAAATTATTTACAGAAATAAGAAATTTAAAATATTTAAATAGACTATAGAAACTCTTTAATCAATTTTAAAAAGAGCCTTTAATCGGTCTTATCATATCCAGGGACTTAATGTTGGGAGTTGTAATGTTGATAGATTGATTTGTCCTGAATAGTAATATGGGCTTTTTTAATTTATTCAAACATGTTTATGCATTTATTACTCATGAAAAAAAAACACCCAGGAGCTCATTAACCCTGAATATAACAATATCCATGGGTCATTAACCCTGGGCAAAGCAACATCCAGTTTGTATAACTACATGATCATAAACTCTGGGTTTATTGGGAATGTCAAAACATTTGTTAATCCAAGAGAAACAGTATTGAGGAGCTTAATAAGACTGGATATATAATTTCATCTTTATTTAACAAAAAAAATAGAAAAAAATCTTTAAAACAAAAAAAATCTTTCTGTTTTAATCATTAAATTATTTTGTGCAATGAAATTTAAGAAATGTATTTAAAAAGATTCAAAAAAATTTGAAAATTTTCATTTCATCAGTTGAAAATTACAGTTGAAAATTAATCTCTAATTTTGTTATAGTGTTCCCTGCCCTTGTTATAGTTTCTTTCAAGTTATTTTTGTGTCTAAATGCTTAGTAGTTAATTTTATTCATCATTTATTATTTAAAATTTGTTTGATAAGGAATTAGTTCACTAATACACAAATATAAACAATAAAATATCTTGAAACAAGTCATACTTAATAAGATATCAACATATTTTAATGCATACTTGATATAACAATCTTTTGATACATACCTGATAAGGTGTCAACATACTTTGATACATACTTGATAAGATGCTAACATACTTGATATAACAATCTTTTGATACATACTTGATAAGATATCAAGGAAAAAATTCAAATATTTTAACACTTTTTTTGATGCAAATTTTAAAATTGTGTTTTTTCAAGTTTGATTTTTTTTTCTCACATGTATACTAAGTTTATCATTTTATTATTTGTCATTCATGAATATTCAAGTTATTACAATTAAAAGATTATTAATATTTTTAAACATCATAGGTCCTTAATAAACTCTTAAACATCATAGGTCCCTAATATTATGAAAAAATGCTATTATATATTGTCGGGGATAGTGCAAAACCGTGTAACTCGCATTGGATAATACCGTGTATCTACTGTACATTTTTTTATTGGAGAAGTTTAAAACTTTATATATTTTTTATTTAAACAGATTTTGGGTTCATTTTAGTATAAAGAGTATTATTTATATTTTTTGTAATGTCAACAATAGATATTTGGTGTTAAAATTATTAATATTCAATTATAGTAGCCAATGCTAGTTACGCAGATTTGCACTATCCCCAATATATTAAAAATATTATTGTTTTTTAACATAAAATAAAATAATTAATTCCTTACAAGATTTTTTAAAATATTACTAATTTTGAAATTTTTATATAATTTTACTTTTTTTGAGACCAAGCATGACATAATTTTAATAATATTAGGGACCTGTCTGATGTTTAATAGTCTAAGAGGACCCCTAAAATATTTTTTATTCAAAAATTCTTAAACTCAGTATTATTTTATGATATAAAACATTAAGGGGTGAAAGTAGGCATTAAATAAAATAGTTTTTTGAAAACTAATATATATATATATATATATATATATATATATATATATATATATATATATATATATATATATATATATATATATATATATATATATACCTACATATATATATATATATGCAATAATGCGGTAGTGGTGTAGTGGTAGAGCGCTCGCTTCATAAGCGAGAGGTTCCGAGTTCGATCCCCACCACGTCCCTGGTAGTACCGCGCTCAACTTGTTTCTCCGCGCAGCGGCCTTGTTCGTCAAGGTTCGTGTTTCGGAGTTATAGAGTTGAGAGAGGGTTATAACCACAATTAAGTAGCCTCCTCATCTGTAGTGGCCTTATGGGCCTTGGGGTGTTTAAATAACAAAAAAAAAAAAAAAAAAAAAAAAAATATATATATATATATATATATATATTTATATATTTATATTTATATATATATTAATAAATTAGTAAAAAACACTTATCTAACTTTTATCTTCTACTTTAAGTCTCACCATTGCTGGATCATCAGGAAGAGTTCTCTTCCTGATGATCCAGCAATGGTGAAACTTATAGTAGAAGATAAAAGTTAGATAAGTGTTTTTTACTAATTTATATATATATATATATGTATAGAACCCTTAGATGTTGTCCGAAAGTTTTTTCCATATTTTGTTGACAAAAAGTAAAAATTAAAATGCAAGACCGGAATTTTTTTTTTTTAATAATGATAGACTGCCTGCCCCAACCAAACCCTCAGTCGATGAAGCAGCACTCCATTGCGGGTCAGGTTATTTGTCAGTCGATGTAGCAGCACTCCCTTGCGAGTCAGGCTATTTGTCAGTTGATGTAGCAGCACTCCCTTGCGAGTCAGGCTATAAGATAGTCGATGTAGCAACACTCCGCGCATGATTTACAGTAAAAAAAACAAAAATAAAACATTTTATTAAAAAAAATAAAAATAAAAACATTGTTTATATTGTTAAAAGCATTCAGAATGTTTTAAAAACATTCAGAATGTTTTTAAAAACATTCTGGTCAATTAAATTTGCGTTTTTGTGGTTTTTTTATATAACAATTAATTTGTAATTAAATTAATGGTTTTGACTTTCGTCCAACACGAAAATGTTGGACGAAAGTCAAAAGTAATTAAAAGTGACGTATGTGTTGGCGTAAGAATCACTTTTTTCCTTCCGCTCTTCCCAAAGACAACAAACTGTAGATCTATATATATACATATATATATATATATATATATATATATATATATATATATATATATATATACGTATATACATATATACACACACACACATTCACATATACACTTTATTTAGGCTCAAATGTTAAATAGACCAATACAAAATGGAAAAGATGTACTTCATGAAACAAAGGTGTCTATTTAGTTTTTATTATAAGTTTTTTTGTTTAATAGTTACAGTTGTATGACAGTTTATTATGGTCACTGTAGTTTTTCGGATAAATATTTTCTTTAAAAGTCTTTTATATTAAGTCTTAATATTTTCTCGTAATTTTTTTGATTTTTTTTATCTCAAAAGTCATTTTAATAAACAATTTTTACTGTTTTTTGTGTTAGCAAGTTTTTATTTTTCCTTGTATCAAAATAAAGTTTTTAGTGCAACAGTTGTGAATTTGCTTTGAAAATTTACTTTAAAGATATCACTTAAAAATTTTTTTTTACTTTAAAATGAAGAGAAATATCAAAGTAACAGTATTTTAAATGATTTAAATATATGTTTTAAAACTTTAAAAGCTAGTTAAAATTTTTAGTACTTTACTCAACACTTGCTCAGCATTAAGGTTAGTTACAAATTGGCATCATACAATGGCTATCAATAGGGACAGTAGTTGCCAGTAACAAATAAATGAACTGCATAATTGAAAATAATTGAAACTTGATAGAAGTTTATAGAAACAACAATGTATATATATATATATATATATATATATATATATATATATATATATATATATATATATATATATATATATATATATATATATATATATATATATATATGTTTAAACAACTTTAAAAAGTATTCTACACAATAGAGTGCTCAATGTTCTTAAAAGAACAGAGCAGTTATATATTAGTAGAAAATCACTTAACAAAAATTTTTTCCATTTAACACTGTGTTTTATCAACAAAGATTCATCAGAAATATATATATATATATATATATATATATATATATATATATATATATATATATATATATATATATATATATATATATATATATATACTACTGTGATCAAAAAGGTGAATTTTTTTATAAAATGAAAAATCTATATTTATTCTTCCAAATCTGTATCGTCCCCCTCAAAATAATCCCCCCCCGGCCCCAATGCACTTTTGCCAACGTTTTTTCCAGTCTTTGAAGCATGCCGAAAAGTCCTCGGTAGGGATAGCCTTCAATGCGCGTGCCGATTCACGTTGGATCTCTTCAATGGACTCAAAACGATTTCCCCGCAGTGGTCTCTTGAGCTTTGGGAACAGCCAGAAGTCACACGGTGCTAAGTCGGGCGAATACGGTGGTTGTGGAGCAACATGGGTAGAGTTTTTTGGCGAAAAACTCACGAAGAACCAGTGCTGTGTGCGAAGGCGCATTATCGTGGTGCAAAATTCAAGAGTTATTGGCCCATAATTCCGGTCTCTTTTTGCGAATAGCTTCACGCAAACGTCGCATAACGCTTAAATAATATTCCTTGTTGACAGTTTGGCCAGTTGGAAGGAATTCGTAGTGCACGACACCACAGTAATCAAAGAAAACAGTCAACATGACCTTGATTTTTGAGCGACTTTGACGTGGTTGCTTCGGTCTCGGCTCGCCTTTTTCACGGTATTCACTCGATTGGTCGGTTGTTTCAGGGTCGTATGGGTAGACCCAAGTCTCATCGCCAGTAATAATTTGTTTGTAGACGTCTTGATAGTCAGAAAGCAATGCTTCACACGTTTTAACGCGACGCTCTTTTTCAAAGAAATTGAGAAATTTCAGCACCAAATGTGATTTGAGTCTTCTGAGGCCCAAATGATCCTTCAAAATCGTTTGCACCAACCCAAATGATATTCCAATCATGTCAACAAGGTCTCAAATGGTTAACCGACGATTTGCAAGCACCAATTCTTTGATTTTGTTGATGTGGCGATCATCAATCGAAGTCGATGGTCGTCCGGAGTGTTCCAAGTCATCAACACGTTCTCGGCCTTCTTTGAAGTCTTTGTATCACTTGTAAACATTTTTTTGAGACATAGTCTCTTCACGGAAGGCCTTTTGCAACATTCGATACGTTTCAGCAGCAGAAATATCATTCCGCAAACAAAATTTAATAGCACTTCTTTGCTCAACAAAAATCGCCGAATGCGCTTTTGGTACTTCAGAAACAAGCGTAAACAAAAAAAAATAATTATGAGTTTGACATGTAATTTGGCGCAAATGTTAATGACATTCCTACCAACTTAAAAATAAAAAAGATTGGACGATTCGAATAATGCGGGAAGTTTAAATTAAAAATTCACCTTACTTTTTGATCACAGTAGTATATATATATATATATATATATATATATATATATATATATATATATATATATATATATATATATATATATATATATATATATATATATATATATACACACACCAGGTTGACCTACTTTTAAGGAACTTTTTTTTTTAATTTTAGGACCCCATTGAAAAGTAAACTTAATTGAGCTGTTACTAAATATTGGAATAATGTTTTGAAACTTTAATGATTTACTTTTTTTCATCAATTAACAACATTTAAACATCTAGCCACTTAATCATTTAAAATGCTTTTTTGAACTGGTCTAATATATATCATGGCCTACTGTAATTATACAGCCTGATTTGTTGCATTTTCCGTAAAAAATTAAGAGGCCAGTTTTTTTACGGCTTATTTTCAAATTTTAAATTATGTATGAAAGGTTTCAACAACAACAACAATAACAATATATTTACCAGTGAATATTATACAAAGGTGTTGAATAAAATATTGAATTATAATATTGTAACAATTGTTATATAAATATTTGTTTGCATGCATTGGTTTATGCTTTTATAGTCATTTAATATGTTTCTTGTTTCATTATATTCCATTAGAGAGTGGAATAATGAAAAAGACACAAAGACAGTCTATTATTATTACTGTATATAGTCGAACTGCTTTTTTATGCGATGTTATTTAAGTGGAGATAATTTCAATAATAAATGTAAGTGAACTGTTTATTTAAAAATAACTGTGTAACATTTTTTTGATTTGTTTTAGTAATAAAATGGTTAATAAATGTGTTGTTACAAACTGTAAAACTGGTTACTCTAATGATCCAAAAAAGTCAACATTTCATTTTCCTGAAGAATTTGATTTGCGAGAACGATTGATATACTTTGTTAATAGAAAAGAATGGATTCCATCAAAATATTCAGCTATTTGTGTGAATCATATGATGACAAGTTTATTAATTAGGGAAAAAGATGCACCTTGAAATGGAATCTTCCAACTATTTAAACAAATGAAATAAGTGGATCGTTGACTCTAAGGTTCCAAAGTTGCCCCGAAAAGAACCAACTTTGAGATATTTAGGAAAAGATGAGTTTGAAGATTTTCAAAGTGTTGATAAAATAATTAATCTTGATTCTTTGACAGAATAACATTCTCTGCCAGGCTTTACATTTAAAAAAATTCATGATGGTGTGGTTTGTTATAAACTATGTTTTGATGAAAAATATGGCATACCAACTGTTTTTGAGTCAATAACTGTAAATAAAGATCTTTATGTTTCATTGTCATATAAAGGCTATCATATTTCTTTATCTGAATGGTTTCGTAGTGGTCATAATTGCAAATTAACAAACTGTAGTATGTTAGAAAATTTTCCTGTCTATATTAGAAATAAACCCAATGATATGAATTCAATTTTGACAGAGTTAAATGAAATTAGATACTATTCTCCTCAAGGCAGACTTCCATATTCTGCATCCCTTATACGTTATGCACTAATTTTATGTCACACTTCAGCACAGTCTTATAAGTTATTGTTAGAACAACTACCTTTACCATCTTTTAGTTTATTTAGAAAAATCCAAAGTGATATAAATGCATATAAATGATATAAAGTGATATAAATGCATATAAAGCTATAACAGTTTTGTTACAAAAACATTGTGTATCAAGTGATTGTGTGCTTCTTGTGGATGAAATGTATCTGCAAAAAGCAGCCCAATATCAAAGTGGGAAATAAATTGGTGAAGATTCAGAAAGTAGTCTTTATAAAGGTGTTGTTGTTTTTATGATTGTAGGGCTTCAAAAAGCTATTCCTTATATTGTGAGATCATCACCTGAAGTTTGCACAATAGGATCATGGTTGAAAAAAGAAATTGATGAGTGCATTACCTCATTGCACCAATCAGGTTTTAAAGTAAGAGCTATTGTTACAGATAATCATTCTACCAATGTTAATGCATTTTCAGAGTTACATAAATCCTATACTGGAGATGGAAAACTATTTATTTATCATCCAGCTTATAATGTAGTTTTAAAAACATATCTATTATATGATATAATCCATTTAATAAAAAAAATGTTCAAAATAACTTGGAAAACATTATGCAAGATATTGCATTGTTGTCTTCAGAGATATTAGAGTGTCAGTTTTCTGAAAATAGCATGGAAGTTGCTGTTACTATAGCAGGCTACATTGCTAAAAAAATTGAAAAAAAGATTTAAATGTCTATCTTGTGGTCAAAAAATGGTTTCTACAGACCAAGATGTTCTTAATAACCAATCTCTGAAAATATTATCCAGAGGTGGAGTTATATGTCCAAGCCAATCCTTGTCTGATTTTATTTGTCATCTTTTTAGTATTCTAGATATTATTTCTCCTATTCTAATGAAACATTGCAGTTATTCTTTATCACTTAAAAGTTTTGTAGAACAAATTTTTAAGATTTATTATAGCAGTGTTGATTTTACATGTGAGTATCACCAAGAATGGGGAATTAAATATGGATCTCGAATCGTCATTAATATTTTTTATAATAATTTACAAAAAGAAACTACAGATTCTGTAAGAAAAGATCAGGTAAAAGAGTTTAAAAAAAGATAAAGAACTGATAGCTAGTGCTAATAAAATATTTTTTCTCAAATCCTTAATACATATAAAATTACAAACCTTTGTTTTTATTTCCTGATAAGAGTTGTAAGTAGTCTTTGCAATATGTAAGTTTGTTTTAGTAGCATTTTGATACATAGCTATTTGAAAGCCTATTTCAGTATTTCATATGTTATTGGAATATACTGAAACAGGAAATCAGTTAGCGAAAAATATTGTATAGCATAATGTAATTACATGATGATAAATCTCAGGTATTCCTCGACCATTTAAATAAAATAAACATTTGCCGTAGAAAAACTGGCCTCTTAATTTTTTCCAGAAAATGCAACAAATCAGGCCGTATAATAACAGTAGGCCATGTATATATATATATATATATATATATATATATATATATATATATATATATATATATATATATATATATATATATATATATATATATATACATACATACTATAATCACCTTTCAAAGACCTATGGGGTCACTCAGAATTAGGAAAAATAAGGTCGGCAAAAATTTGTCTACCTAAAACTTTTTTGTATTATTTAATTTAGAATTTAATTAAAATGTTTGTTGTTTCTTTTTTATTTCGGTTACCTTATTTAGAATTTAAATTAAACTTTGTTTTGATGTTGTATTTTTAATATAATTTGTTCAGATTTTAAATAAAACAATCTTTATTGTGTTTTTATTTTATTTGTTCTGTTTAATTAATCTTGTTCTAATTTAAATTAAAAGTTTATATTTAGAATTTAAGCATAATGTTTGTAATGATGTTTTTAAATATTTTATTAAGAATTGGAATAAAACATTGATTTTTCTGTTGTTTTATTTATGTATTATTTAATTTAAAATTTAATTAAGATGTTCGTTTTTTTTATTTTTATCTTAATTTATTTAGAATTCAGAAATAAAACGTTAGCTTTGGTATTTTTAATTTAGCTATTTAATTTTGAATTTATATAATATATGTTATATATGTTATGCGGTTATTTCAAATAATTTTATTCATTTATCTTACTATTTCATTCAATTCAGAATTGAATTGAATGAAATAATAAGATAAATGAATTAAAAACAAAAATAACTGACAAAACAAATTGTTAGTTTTTTCTGTTTTTATTTTAATTGTTTTATATAGAATTTAAATAAGACTTTCATTTTGCCATTATAATTTATTTGAAATAAAATTAACTTTTAAAATTCTAAGGTCAGCAAAAAATTGCCAACTTAAACTGACACTGTAAAGTTGGTAGTTAAGTCGGCATTGCCAAATGTCAATCCTAATTCGAAGGGTACCACAGCTACAGTTAAGGAGGCCCACTATAGCTTAGGATGAGGATACTTAAGGATACTATTTTTTTTTTAATAATGAGGTAGTGGTGTGTGACAGAGGGTTTGTTTTGCCAGCAAGAAGTTCTAAGCTCCATCCCATTATGTCTCTTGTAATTCCATGTCATTTTTGACATAAGCATAAACATATAAATGTTTAAAGTTTGTTCCATGTCTGGAAGTGAGCTCAAACATCAAACAGTGCTGTGTCTGCCCCTGGTTTTTATTATAAACAGCTTTTAAAAGTATAGAAATATTATTGGGCAAATAAATTTTTTCATTTTTATATTACATAGATATTACCAATTTTTTTGATGATGTTAATAAAAACATCTTTTGTTTTTCATGTAGACATATGATTTGCAACAGAAACATGCCGTGGCTCAGGCTGTACAAGCTTTTCAATACAATCATGTTAATGAACCGTTTGCACAAACATCCAGTGACACTAATGGAAATGGAATTAAACTTACACCTCTACAAGATGCCAAAATTTCGCGAGATGTGGTATGTGCAGTCAATTTTTTCTGTATTTGCTTCCTAACTGAAAAAATATTGAATTAAATTAATAACTATTAAAAAAAAAAAATTTTTTTTAAGGAAATTTTAAACCATTGTATAGAGGAGGTTGAGCGCTTTGTTGTAATGCTAAAAAGAATCAACGAAGCTCGTAAGCAACTCCAAACAAAAAAGAAGAGCAGCAAAAAGAAAAAAGAAAGTAAGTTTTTTTTTTTAATATTTTGATTTTTTTTGCTTTAACATTTAATATTTTGTTCTTAAATTTACTAAAGTTTTAGTTTTATTTAGTCAGATTAACGACTGTTGTATATTTGTCAACCAGTATAATTATGTGTCAAGGTATAAGAGTTTAGGCAGCAACAGGCTATAAGATTGTCAATGTATGTACTGAAGCCCCAGACAGCAGGCTATTTTAGTGTTAGTTACACAGTGCTTATCTACACATTTATTAGACGCATTTATTGTCATGTGCATATATATATATATATATACACACATACACACATACATACATACATACATACATACATGCATGCATGCATTTTTTGCATACATACATACATACATATATATATATATATATATATATATATATATATATATATATATATATATATATATATATATATATATATATATATATATATATATATATAATATATTTATATATATAATGTAAGCTTTAATCCTAAATGAATTAAACCTCTCCATATTGATTTGGTAAAATATCAAGTCACAAATGGCAAGCTGAACAAAATTGCTTCAAAACTTTTTTAAGTTTTTGTTAGTATTAAGTAGTTGATATATTGAATAATCATTATCAAAATGATTTATTAGAAAACTTTAATAAATTTTATTTTTAGATATTTTAATTTTGCAAGCTCAGCCACCTCCTGAACACCGAGTATATGATATTTTTCAAAAGTTCAAGCACTCACTTAATTTGTTGGTTAGAAATTAGATTTAAATACTTTTATCTTATTGGTTACATTTTAAATTTAAATTTTATCTTATTGCTTAGATTGTAAATCTTGATTTACATACTTATACAATTTTAAAAAAAGAAAATAAAGTTAGAGTTACTGAAAAATTTACTGAAGGATTATTTATGAATTTTTAAAGTATCTAAAAGAAATCTCTGAAGCAATCAATATATTTGGGAACACTTTTTACATTTCAAGGTTTTTTGAAAGTAAGTTGCATAGCAACTAACATTGAGTATACACCTTATAAAAATGACAACAATTATAAAAATAACAATAAAATGTAACAATAACAACAATATAAACATAATATAACAACAGCAATGTAAACAACAACAACAACAATAATAATTTCTTTTTAAATTCTCAAAATTAAATGCTTTTTTTTTGAGTTACATGTACAACTTTAGGGTTTTTACACATAAATTTAGTGCTGAAATTAAAAGAAAAAGGGTTTTTAAATTAATTTAGTTAAATTGTTAAATAATCTTTGAGGAAAATATAAAATTGGCGTAAATCAGACATAAGTCTAATTTATTAAATTTATATTTAATGTTATTCTATTTAATAAATTTGTGCCAAATAATGGAAAATACTGTTATATTGAGTAGACTTTCTTGTCAATTATTTAATGATGTTCTTCATATTTCATTAAAAATGCAAAAAAATAAAAGTAACACACTTATAAAAAAATATTATTTTTTGTTTATACAATTAATGAAACAAGAGTTAAAAAGTATGTTGATTTTAAAACAGCAATAAGGTTTGAAAAATAGATATTTTTTTCGTTATTGAGATATATTCTATAAGGGGTCAACCATAAAGTACATACGCTCATTGGAGAGAGAGGGGGGGGATCTTCAAATAGCGTATGAAAAGATATGTTGGGGGTTGGGGGTTCAATTTAAAAGTACGTACACACAAATTAAAAAAAATTCCTTAGTAATGTCCATTTTTCTAATTTATCATAATTAAAAAGTACTTGCTAATAATTAAATGTTTTTAAATAACAAAACAATTCTCTAGAAAACAGGCGTCTGTTTGTTACTTCTGGAAACCATAGTAAAGAGGTTTTGTCTAACACCAAAGCCCACTATTCTCAGGTCATGAAATCTTGTACTTCATCACAAAAGTTAGGTTTCTGTGACTTCTGGAGAGTCTTTCACAGTATCAATAATAAGGGCAAATCTGTTATTCCACCTCTCTTGTATGGTTCAAACTTGTCATCTCACCTAAAGACAAAGTCAAATTGTTTGCTAAGAACTTTTCATCAATATTATCTCTTGATTCGACTAGTTACAGATATAGCTTGATATAGTTGTCAAACAGGTTGATCCGTTGCTTGACATTCATATCAATCTTGCCTCAGTATCTAATTCTTCTACAGTTTCTGTATCTATCTCTTCCATAGCTTGTTGTCCAGAAAACATACCTGTAATAGTCTTGCAGAAGTGTTCTCTGGAGCTGTCGTCTATACTTTCAAAGCCAAATAACATATGCTTTTCAGAGTCTTGTTTTCCAGCATGCTGGAAAGGGGCATCAGTTATCCTTATTTTCAAAAGTTCTGGAGAGCGATCTGATATGTCTAACTACTGTCCCATTAGTTTTCTTCCTATCATAAGCAAAATTTTTGAATCTTTAATTGATAAACACTTAATCTCTCATCCTGAATCTAATAACTTACTTTCTGATAACCAATGTGGATTTCGATCTTCTCGTTCTACAGCTGATTTGCTAACAGCAATAACCGATATGTTTTATTGTAAATTAGATAAAGGTAGAGAGGTTAAGGCTATTGCTCTTGACATTTCTATAGCTTTTTAAAAAGTTTCCCATGCTACTCCATAAGCTTTCTTCTTACGATGTATCTGGTAGCAACTTTACGATTATTGAATCCTTTCTTTCCAATCATAGTATAAAAGTTGTCCTTGATGGACAGCACTCTTCTTCATATCCTGTAACTTCAGGGGTTCTTCAAGGTTCAATCCTTGGCTTATACTCTTTAATTTGTATTAACGATTTTCTAGATATTCTCGCACCTAAGGTGGCATTGTTCGCCGATGATACTACTATTTATACTTGTCATGATAAGAAGCCAACACTCTCTGATTGTTTGGATGGGGCATTTGAGCTTAAAAAAGGATCTCATTTCTGCTACAGCATGAGGCTCACAATGGCTGGTGAACTTTAATTCAGATAAAATGTAATTTTTTCAGCCAATCGTTATCACATTAATTTAGATCTTCCTATAATTATGAATGGTAATGTACTCGATGAGTCATCTAATCTTCATCTTCTAGGATTAACTCTCACTTCCGATCTTTCTTGGAAACCGTATATCAAATCAATTGCAAAATTAGTATCCGCTAAGGTTGCATCTTTTTATTGTGCTCAACACTTTCTAACTCTAAATTCTATTCTTTATCTTTATAAATCTCAAATCCGTCCTTGTATGGAAAACTGTTGCCATATATGGGGCAGATCTTCTAATGATGCCCTTTCTATTTTAGACAAAATGCAAAAATGCATTGTAAACATAGTTGAACATCATTGTAAAGAGCTAGCGTCTCTTGCGCCATCTACTAAAATTCATTCTCATGTTACTCGTCATTCAATAAAGTCTCATCCTTTTTCTGTGACTGTTCCTAAGTGTTCCAAAAACTCTTATTCCTCTAGTTTTTTTTTCTCGAACATCAGCTTTTTGGAATTCGCTTCCTTCATCTTGCTTTCCTGATACATATAATTTGCAATCTTTTAAGTTGTCTGTCAATCGTTATTTTGCTCTACATTCTTTATCTTTTCTCTTCCAGTAACTTCCAACTCTAATAGTGGTTGCTTGCAGTCTTGTTGGAAGCAAAGATGTAAAAAAAAAAAAAAGTTTGCCAACATAAAAAGATGTATGGTGTATGGGAGTTGAGGGTCTAGTGTCCCTCTATGCACACACATGCTACCCCATATACACTGGCCCTGAGTAAGGCGGACTCATATTTCAGGCAACCCTTTTCTTGAGTCCGGAAAAAACAGGTTTTAGCAGTGCCGTGGCTAATGGGTTGGAGACCCAATTAAAAACCTGTCATTAGGGACCCAAAAAGTATTGCTTAAAAAAATGGTTCCTTAAATTTGCAAAAGGACTCCTAAATTTGCTAGAGGGTGTGGGGTAGCCTCAGCTCTCTGTTTCAGGTTTTGTTTTCAATATTACTCATCTTGTGTAAGACTCATTTTTAATGAACTTACTAAAGAGGATTGCCTGAATAAATTGTCCGCCCTAAGTATAGTAATTTTTATTTGATTCGTCATTAAAACAAGTTTTCAAAAATAAAAAGTAAGTTATGAGTTGTTTGAGATTTGATTAAAAGGCTTGCATTAACCTCTCAGCCATATACATATGCAATTCCATAAGTAAATTATTTTTATTAAAATAAATAAAAATATTTACATAAGTCTTGGGATCCGATGCTGAAACCAAGGACTTTGGGGTCATATAAAGTATCTTAGAGAGATTAGGGGAGGATGGATCCGCAAAAAAGTTTCAATAAAGTGATGGGGGGTTAATCAACTTTAAAAAACTCACGCTTTAATTTAAAAAATATTACTTAATGTATGCAATTTTTTCTAAATTAAAACTTTTTTAATTATGAAAAAAAGGAAGGAGGGGGGTTCGAATGCTTACACACTTTTTTTTTTGAGGGTGGGGAGGTGGGGGGACTTAAAAGTACACACAACAACAGGAGGAGCGGGTCAAATCCTAAATTTTTGGCGTACGGATCACCCCTATTATAAAGGTGAAGTCAAAGTATAAATAATCTGAGGTGTAAGTAATTGAAAAGTTCAAGCCAAAATGGATTTTTGGTTTCAAAAATCCACTTTTGTTTGAACAAAATCCAAAGTTGTTTATGCTAAGGAATAGGTGTGCAGACTTTAATGGAGAAAGTTATTATAAAAGTGCAAGCACTTTGTTAAAACTAAATTGAAAATGGTAACTTTTTAGTATTTTTTTATTTATTTGAGGTATAGAATTATTGTAAATATAATTCAAGGAATTTTTGTTTTTTTGTGTTTATTTTTTTTATTTTTAGTTTATTGTGATACAACCATGTACCACAATAAACTGGAAATAAGTTTTTAAATGTATGTGCATATGTATGTATGTATGTATGTATGTATGTATGTATGTATGTATGTATGTATGTATGTATGTATGTATGTATGTATGTATGTATGTATTTATGTATGTATGTATGTATGTATGTATATATGTGTGTATGTATAAGTTTTTTTTTGCATTTATGTCATTGCATGCTGATTTATTTTAATGTCTTCTTTTGATTAGGCTAAGTTGAAACCTCATATATCAAATCCTAATTCAACCGAGTTGATTCACTACTTATTTATACCGCTTGGAATAATAGTAAAAGTTACAGGGTATGTTAAATATTATAATAAACTACATTAAATAATAAAAATACAATAATGCAACATAAAAAAAGACATAATATAATATAGTTGCTCCTAGTTATAGTAAAATTAGAATTTATGAGCTGAGGCTCGCATCACTTTTTTAAGTTTTTTAAATTAAAATAAACAATTAAAAGTGGAATAGCAACAAAATGATTATATATAGACTATAAACTAAATAACTTAATAATACTATTTAAAATGAATATTTTATTATCAAGCAAGAATAAAAGCGTGGAAGTGTAATAAAAATATGTAATTACATTAAAATAGTTATTAAAATGTTTATTAATTTTTAGTTATTAAAATGTTTATTAACATTTATTATAATTTTTAATTTAATAAAATAGTTATTAAAATATTTATATAAAATATCAAATCAAATTTTATTGCAAGAATTCAAATTTTATTCAATAATGTTTTGGTGTTTTAAAGAGGTCACCATGTAAAGTTTACAACCACCTCAGTTGGGGAGGGGTTTATTTAAATTGCAAAAGTTTGGCTCAGACAAAGTTTTAAAAACACCAATAAAGTTGGCTTGTAAAAAACTTGTAAAAGACAGCATAATATATTAGTTTTGTGCCAAAATTGGTAGGGTGAAACCTTTGTGCTGATTTAGGTCAACACAGTTCTCTGTCTTTAGTAGATACATGAACTAAAAGTTTGGGCAGGTAGAATTTACATAAATGACAATTATTATGGAGAAAAAACTTTTCTGTTTTGTTTTTTTCTGGTTTTTGTAAAGCTGCTTGGATTAAAGTTGACTTTTTAAAACTTAATGCACGCAGTTTGTTAAAAATCATTACCTTTCCAGATTTAGGTTGGCATTGTCCCAATATTGTATTCTTTTATTTTTAAAATGTTAACCTAATTCAAATATTTTTCTCAGTGGCGGATCCCAGGGCTGCGAAGTCGGTAAACCGCTGTTCCGACTCCGACTCCGACTCCTTAACTTATCATGGACCGACTCCGACTCCCGACTCCGACTCCTCCAAAAGTCACCAAATTGTAAAAACAAATTTACCGCGTTAAAATGTTAAGATTGCCTATTTCATCGCTATAATATAAATAATCCGACCACTTTGTGCTTTAAACAATATTTATTAGAAAACAATTTCTGAACAAAAAAATTTTCTGAACTTTTGTAAATAGATATACAATAACCTCTTATGCAGTCACTAATAAAATTATGAATTTGTCCTCAGAAATATTATTGCCTCCATCAGATCTTTCTTCATGGATGTCCTCAAATCTGATCTTATTATTTTTAGCGCAGAGAACAACCTCTTCACACTAACTTGAGTTGGTGGCAAGGCAGTAACTACTCGGGCAACTTCTCTGACCATTTCAGGATACATATCAATTGCTTGCAGTACTGTTACTTTTGATGAAAGGTCAAATTGTTCCACTACTTTTAATGCACATAAAAAACTGAGTTGAAATTTACTGGCAGTGTTCTCTGATAGGGATGACTCTTTTTCCATGCGGGAACGCCTTGTACAGTCTTTATGGTCCAAATATTTCTCAAAATCAAAATCTTCATCAGTAGATGATGTTGAAGATGTGGCAGTATGACCCAATTCTTCTTGTTCCTGACAGTTCTGTAACTTGTTCATTCTTACAGCTATTTCAAGCAGAGCTTCTTTTCCTTTAGTCAGCTGTTGATCATCAAGAAGTATCCGATGCATTGGGTCTACATAAACAGCTGCCAAAAGAATCTTATTTTCTAATAGTACTTTTTTTCTCTGTTTCATTGAAGCAGCAATGCCACTTGCAAATAACGCTCCTTTTTGAGACAGGCAAAACATCAAGTTTTTCCACTCCTTAAGGAAAATGCCTGGAGTCCTCTTCTTGCAGTTTTTTAGTCACTGCAAATGGATGTTGTAGCAATTCTTCAAGCTCTTTCACCTGTTTCCATTGGCTTTCATGTAGCATCAATTGAGGATAAGACATGTCTACGAGAAAGGGTTTCAGTTCAACCAAGCGTTGAATCATTAAGTAGGTACTTCCCCATTGTGTGACTTGATCAATAATTGCCCCTTTTCCAGCGCGTCTCTTCAAAATTGAGTCAACTTTAGGAGTTCTGGCTGCAGTAGCCAATTTTCTCAACTTTTCAATTAGTGCAGCAGCATGTCCTTCTTGCAGACCATCCCGTATAGCCAGCTGTAGCGTATGCATAGCACAGCGCATGTGATGAATGCGAAAACGTATCGACATAGCTTCAACAAGCTCATCTAAACTGTCATGTTGCTGTTCATCTGAAGCAACTTCGGTTTGCTTCACTGTCTCTATACTGTGTTCCTCCATTTCAAATATATCTGTTTTTCTTAACCCATTATGTTCTTCTAGTTTCCTGAAATAAAGCTGGAGAAATTCGCTGGTGTGATGAGCTTTGGTGTCTTTTACTGCCAATGTCTTGGTAACTATTTCATTATTTTCACAAAAAAATCGGACATTGATCGCAAAATAGTTCACTCTGTGACGTGTACAGCCATCCATTTTAAGAAACACAAAGCGTCCTTTGAGAGATTCTTTAAGTTCTTCATTTTGTTTAAAAGCTTCTTCAATCACTAACTTTCTAATACTCTCTCTCTCCAGAGAAACGCTAAGCTTGCGGGCCATTTCTCCATTAAGACCCATAAAAGCTGGTTTTGAAAATAATGATATAGGCAAATCATCCTTTACCACAAGCTCTATGATCTTTTTTTTAAACGTATCTACTAAATGTATCTATGTATGTATATATATATATATATATATATATATATATATATATATATATATATATATATATATATATATATATATATATATATTTATATTTGAGGGCTAGAGTTTGATACTTAAGCTTTAGACTGACAGAACAAAAAATATTTTAATGAATAATATATATAAAATTCATATGAAATTTATGAAACTTTGAAAGATTTTTTTTAAGCTGGAGTCGGAGTTGGTATAACTTTTCCGACTCCGACTCCAGCCAAAAAGAGCTCCGACTCCACGACTCCGACTCCGACTCCACAGCCCTGGCGGATCCAGCATCTTTTGATCTTTGAGATAGCTAACTTGAAGACATGGAGCTAACTCCAAACATTTACATGTTTATACTTATGTCAAATAATGAGGGTTTGCAAAAAATTGCAATGATTGGAGGCTGGGAACAAAAAGCCCCAAAATTTTTGCTACACCTGCCCCAAACGTGAGAGTAACAAGTTGATGAAATATTTTTTGTATTATTCTCAACTAGACTTATATTCATCGATAATTTTTAAGTTTCATAGTATTATCTCTCAGCGTTCAAAAATTATGACCATAAAAAAATTACTTTATACATTTTTAGTTTAGAAAAAGCTCGAGCTGTTGTTGATCCATTGCTGACACAGAAATCTGTTGAATTTTTAAACTTTTGTCTTGATTCACGAGAATATCATTTTTGGCAAAGTTTAGGTCCTAATTGGACACTTACGAAGTAAGTATTATAACACCTAGATATTAAGTTCTGTATTAAAAAATTCTTTCCTAGTAATAATATGAGTTGTTATAATAAGTCATATATATGATTTATAATTTTTTTAAAACTGTAACATTTTGAACATTTTGTAGTTTTAATTTGAAGTGCAAAGTGTTTACATAAATTCATAATTTACATGTTGCATTACGTATGAAAATAATTAGTGAGATAAAATTACAAAGTACAAAATGTATTACATTGTACATGAGAAATGCATTGTACATGAGAATTAAAACTGAGAGTTGTGAAATTGTTTCATACTAATCTGAAATTTTTCAAGACAATATTTTTGTTATCTTTTAATTTTAGGTCTGCTCCACTGTTTATGAATCAAGTTACAAAACATTATACACCTATATTTGAAGATGGTTGGATTCCTCCAGAGTTAGTTATAAATGAAAAACTTGAACCAGCAACACATGCCACCTCATTAGCAATTACTAGAATGAAGGTATAACAAATTTTTTCTACCTAAATATTTTTATAAAGCAGCAAAATTTTGCTTAAAATCCTAAATATTTTTTGTAAATTTCAAAAGTTGAAAAAATAAAAAAATCTTCTGAGAAAACTTTGATATATTTTTGTTTTGATATGATATTTGACAAAAAATTGACATGAAAACTGCCTGAAATTCATGAATAACATGTGTAACTTTATATGCCGAGAAATTAAAAATAAGTTTGGAATACATACTTGGTTTTTGCAATAATAATAAAAACTTTTGAAATTTGCTTATTAAATATTATTATGCTTATTAAATATTAAATATGCTTATTAAATATTATTAAATATAATACATATATATTCATAATAATATGTTTTTCAAAAGAATTTTAATTAAATTTTTTTAAAGTAAATTTTAGATGCACTACTAACTAAAAGCGGGGATGCGGAATCCCAAAAGAACTCCGGCTTTATAACTTCATTTTTTTATGGTCTCTGGTGTCCAGAGGCTCTAAACATATTGGTTGATTAATGATCTGCTAAAATAAAAAAATTTATGATATTCAATGACTTGGAACTTATTGTTTTCAAGTTCAGAGTTTGGGAGTCCCGGAGTCCTTGCCGCCATTATAGCTTAGGTCTCCGGGTTCAAAAGTTGATTGTTCTTCTTAGACCTATAAGTCTTTATTTTTTCCCAATTAGTAGCCCATAAGCTTTTTTATATTTTTAAGTCTCCTATATACTAAAAACTAGAAAGAAGTAATCTTTTTGTGACTTTCAAATTCAGAGTCCTTTTTGGGACTCCGCATCCCTGACAAAAAGTTAATTAATATTTTAATAAACTAAAACAATATAAAACTAACTGCACTTTTGTGTAGTCATTTAACCAATTCATGAAAATAAAAATTTCATATATATAAATGTTAAAACTAACAATAAAATACTAACCAAACTTTTGTGTAGTCATGTAACCAATTCCTGAAACTAAAAACTTCATATATATATTATATATATATTATATGTATATTATATATATATTTGTATATTATATATATATATATGTATATTATATATATATATGTATGTGTATATATATATATATATATATATATATATATATATATATATATATATATATATATATATATATATATATATATATATATATATATATATATATACACACACACATAATAAAGCTAACAATATAGTACTAACTACATGTTTGCGTACTTGTGTAACCAATTCATGAAACTAAACAACTCACTAGCAGTACATTTTACGTTTTTTAATGCCTAATTTTTGCACAATCTGTTTTTTATAACATTTGAGTTATATCTTAGTAAAAGCACTTTTTTAACTAAGAAAATAATTGAGCTTTATCATTCTCACACTTTCTATTTTTAACAAGCATTTTTTTTTAATGAAGTTTTTAATAATGTTTATAAATATCACTGAATGGTCAAATACAGGCAGATTCAGAAAATAATCTCTTAATGAACTCTGCTGTTTTGAAAGCTGCACTACAATTCAAGAAATCATTGGTGCAACGATCAGTCAGTAGTGATGGATTTCCAGAGTATGGTATTTTTCATTCTTCTGTTGGGGATTGTTTTAAATTATTTTCATTAGTTTAGTTGAAAATTAATTAAAATTGCTTCGGAACTTTAAATTGTATATAAAGAGAGAGAAGAATTAAAAAAGAAGATGTTATCAGGTTGCCAAGGAGATATTTATTCTCTTATGAATACAAATTATCATTCTTAAGAAATTTTAAGCAAGAAAATTGTATAAAAAAGCCTTTGTTTATTTAACAAATTTGTTAAATATTACAATTGTTGATACAAGTTTAAATTTTTTTTTCAATTAAGAATGTTTTAACTATGAGTTTAAAAATAAAATTCCTTTGTTATAAACTATTTACAATTATTAAAATAAGTTTTAAACATCAGTTTTATTGTTTCTTTAAAGTAATTGGTTTTAACACTTTTACATCAGTTAAAAAGTCACAGTTTGTAAGTTTAAAGTATTAAATTACTGTTCCATTCTATCCCAAACCTCTGTTATATCGTGCTTTATCTACTATGTGTGCTCTGTTATATTATACTCACAATTTTATATAATTTCAATGTTTAATCGATAGAAATAATGTAATGAACAGAAAAAAATTAAAAGTAATTCAAGCTTTTATCAATAATCATAATTCATAAATCAATAACCAAGTAATTCATAAATTCATAAATGATTAATGACCACAGCAACAAGTAATCTTTAGTCATTATTTAAACTTATTAAATTGTCTAAATTTTAAAAGTTGATTAAAACTAAAAAACTTTTTTTAATTTAATATCAGAAGCATTTTTTTTTTCCCTTATTATTCTTTTTGTTTTTGTTGTCAAGTCTACTAATGGTGAGGATCATGCTGATCATGCTCGGCCGACAAGTCTAGTGTTAGTATTTTATTTTAATTATTTCTGTTAAAAAATTTGTTTCCAAAGTAAGTTTTGGTTTAAAAGGTTTTTTTATTTAAGATACAGAAATACAATTGTCCACAAAAAATGCATTTTTTAAAAAATGTTTTTAATCAACATCTTTCTCTTCTATGTTTTAATGGTCTTTAATAAACAGTCAATTTTAGTTATTTTTCACTTACATGGTTTTATATATTTTTATGCCTTGTTGCGCCGAGTTGAATTTTACTTAAATTGTTATTTTAGTCTAAAAAAATCACAAGACTTTCAGGTAAATCAACCACAACGAAATAACAGCTATGATGCAAGTATACCTGTCAAACCTAAGTTGTTTGGCATTGTTATATATGACTACCTTGCACATAACAATAAAGAACTAACAATACGTGCTGGTGAACGAGTTACAGTAAGTTTTTCTAACCATTTTTTCTAGTTCATATGAGTTTTGAGAATATTTATTTTTAATGATATAAAATAATAAATAATGCTAAACAATGTATGTTTAAGTTATATATTATTTAAAGTACTAAATTCTTAATTAATTGTTTAGATTAATTGTTTAGATATATTTAAAATTAATTGTTTTAGATAATTTTATTATTAATTATTTTATTACATGTTTCTCGAAAAAGGGAACAACATTTTTAAAAAAAGTAATAAAATGTTGTGTTGTTTTTTTCATATTGTTTTCAAATAACAAATAATCAATACTGGTATTACTACAGTATGCAAAATAGAACAATCATACACTCAAAAAAATCACTTTATGTTTATGACAAAAAAAAATTTTTTTGACAGCTTGAGCTTTTTCAGACACCTTGTGTTAAGTATTAGATATTCATAACAGGCTGAAAAGATTTATATTTTTATATGTATACATAACAAGTTGAAAAGATTTATATTTTTATATGTATATATAACTTGCCAAAAAGATATTTTTGGTAAGTGGTAAGAAAAATTGCATTTTCTCTGGAAATGAGTGTGAGCTACAGTGTGTGGCTATCAAATAAGAACTAGTGGTACTTTTTTGGAGATTCTAAGACTCCAGACTCCAAGGTAAAAAATGATGGACTCTTTAATTTGTTCTGTAGTAACTGAATAATAAGAATTAATGAGAATAATAGAACTATGAAAAAAAAAGGAAAACCATACATATTCTGTGTTAATAGCTTAATAATATAGTAATAGCTTTTTTAAAAATATTTTATTGATCTCTCATGGATTTGCGCATAACATGACATTAAATGCTTCCTAATGGAATGAAACAATATTTAATACTGCATTAGTGGAATTATTTGGTCAACATCCACACGCAAATTTGTGAAATATCTCTTTTAGGTGCGCCATTTTTAAAAGTGAAAAACTTTTTTAATTTAATATCAGAAGCATTTTTTTTTCTTACCTCATCATTTTGTTTTAATTATTTTATTTACCGCAACCCATTTTTACCCGTTTTTGTTTAAATGAAAACTAAAAATTTTATTATTTTTTGTTTTTAAAAGAACTAGAAGTTATAAAAAATTTCTTTTAAAAACTTTTCAAAATCTCCTGAAAATGCACTTTAAAAGATTTATGCTTTAAAATGTTATTACTGTTTTATTTATGTAAGAAATAATTTTTATTTTTAAATTTTAAAGTAAGTTTTGTACATTATAAATAATATTGCAATAAAACCATGTTTGACTGCAAAACAAGCAACTAGTATGGTCTGGGGTCATGTGTTTTAACAGAAAACAATTGCTCAATACTTACTTGAGATAAAGGCAACAACAAAGTGACAGCAGGTATCTAGTAAAACCTCAGGGAAGCATTCAATTCCTTTTAATGGGTTAAGTTTTAAAAATATGTGCAAGTTATTTGATTTGGTGCAAAACATTTTAATTTGGATTATTGGGAAGTGCTAGTTTTGGTGGCTGTACATTTGCTACCGCTTTTTATCTCTTTTTTTTTTTATACTACTTTTTTTTCTAACATTATAAGTAGTTCAGTGTGTTTTCTAGATAAGTGTTGTATAAGGTTTCTTATGTGAGTTTTTGTGGCGGTTTCCTCACAACTTGTTTACTTTTTGTCAGGTACAATACATTAAAATACATATTACCTTAAATTCATTCAGGATTTTATTGGTACAATGAAAATGTCTGTAGATTTTGTCTGATCATGGTTAGTGACCATCACTGGAGTGTTAAATGTGAGTCAATGGCAAATAATTATATAAAGCAAGACAGTTTTTGATACAAGTTATTGTAGACATTAGTAGATGTTATAAAAAATTGCTTTTATAACATCCCATAAAAATCATAGTTTTTTTAAATTTAAGTCCTTCCTTAAATAAAATTATTGTTTGTTTGTTGCAAAATTTTTTATTAACTTGTTTTTGAATTTCACAAATTTATTTTTGTTAACTTGTTTTGTTAAAGTGATTTTTTAAACATGTTTTGTCGTGCAATTGGAATTTTTTGCTTATAATTACCCAAAATGACAAAACTCACAAATCATATAAAGATCTGTATCTTTTACAATTTACATATTTTAGTAAAAACTTATTAGGATCTTAATAAGTTTTGTCAAAAAATCTTTGAATATCTTGTTAAGATCTTATTAAGAAATTATTGAGAAATTAACAAGGAGAAAACTGCAAATCTTATTATGATCTTGAAAGATTTGAACGAAGAGCCAACAAATTATAGTTTATCAGTTAAGAAATAGTTTCAAGTATGTAATTCGTTACGCTTTTACAGTGATTTTTCGAAGAAAAAAAATTGGAAATTTGTTAACAAATTTAATTTGATATGCCATGGGCAAAAGTTATTATGTGTATCACAACCCTCGGAATTAGGAAAAATGAGGTCGGCAATAATTTGCTGACCCCAATCTTTTTTGGCATAAGGTTGGCATAAGGTCAGTAAAAAAAGTTTGATACAAAGGTCTTACTATAAAACATAAAAAACGAGATCGGCAAAAAATTGCCGACCTCAAATATTTTACGGTCGGCAGTTAGGTCGACAGTGCCTAATGCCGACCCTAATTCCAAGGGTTGGTATAATTACTTGAAAGGTTGACAAATCTAGAACAAAGCTTATTCAAAGTGATTGGGACATATTTTTAAATAAATTATGAATAAGAAAATGAATAAGAATATTTTCAAAAAAATTTCTAATCCTCAACATACCAATGACAGCGGATTTGAGCCCACTCCTATCATATTTTTGTCATAAAAGGAGTTTGATTTGATTTTTTAACTAGACAGGGACACATCATTACATCTTCTTTCAGCAAATGGTCTGGTCTGACACAACAACACAAAGTTCCTGGATAAGCCTTTTGGCCTAGATCTCCTTAGACCAAACTCTACTCCAGAATCTTTTTTTATCTCACTTGCATTATGTTTTGGTGAGAAAACTTTACAAGTTTTTGCTGAGGATATTGTGTATTCTGTAAAGACATCTTATTTCACAAATTTTGTTTGAGTAATATCACATTTCTTCCCCATTGATGAATTTTTAAATTTTAAACTTCAAAAAATGGTTAAAATTTGATATCTTTACATAAATATTTGAAAAAATCAAACCTTTTTATATAAAAATAGTTGCTTACTGATTGTCTTTGTGTTCACAAAAAGTAATTAATAAAATCAAACACTTAAGCTTTGAATTAAATTAAATCACATCAAACTTCAATCTAACAAATAAAAATAATCTCAAATTTTTTATTAACTTTACAAAGAATAAAAATAACTTAACATGTCACAAAAAATGGCATCATATTTATCTAATTTAATTTTTTGCTTTTTTCTTTTTAATCTAATACACTCCTAACAAGGCTGCAAGCAACCACTATTAACCACCAAGTCAGTTAATAGAAAAAAAAATAGTGTTGAAGAACAAGAAAATTGTTGAAAAAGCACTTAAAAAGTTGAAGTTTGTATGAGTTAGGAAAATATAAAGATGGGAGTGAGTTCCAAAGTGCAGGGAAAAAAACTAAATAAATAAAAGGTTTTAGAGCATGGTGGGACAGATGCAGTAAAAGGATGCAACTTTGTTGAATGGCGACTCAAGCAAGAATGAGTTTTGGTTGATAGAACTAAAGATAATAACTCCTTTAAGCAGCAACCATGACATTATTACTAGAAAAGAGAAAGAGGTGCAACTTTATGACGTTTGGAGAGAGGTTCAAGTTTAGCACATAAAGCAAGTCCAACTATATTTACAATGCATTGAGCTACAAGAAAACAAGAGATTTGTAGAGGTAATGAAATCAGTAGTAAGATAATCACCCTAATCTTATGCACAATCGAATCTGGCAGTTAGCAAGTTAGTTGTAGAATGAGCTGATTGAAAACCATATAGATTGTCAGAGAGTTGTTAGGTTCAAAATGAGATGTTAAAAGTTTGTTGATTAAAGGTTCAAAACCTTGATAATATTAGATAGTAGACTGGTTAGACCATAGTTAGAGGGGTCAGAGAGTTTCTCAAAATTTAAACTATAGGAAAACAAGATTCAGTCAAGAACTTACATTAAATAGTTTTGCAAGAATTGAAGAGAGTTCTATGGAGCACTTTTGTAAGACTACAATAGAAATGTTGTCTGGACCACACTCCGTAGAAGAGTTTTATTAGCATACTTTTAGATTATATCTAAAAGAGTGCAGTCTTTAGAAGAAGGAGAATGATAAAGAGCAAAGGGAAAGGTGATTGATTGAAGAAGTGCTAAATAGAAGCACATAAAAGAATGCTCATAGGATTCAAACCTGATTTTTCTACAAATAGGTGAATTGATGCATAAGTATACACCCAAGCCAAGAATGTGACCATTACAGTCATTGTGAATCAAAGGATAGTAGCTATCAATCCTGACCTAACAGTAGAATTTAAGCCTTTTATTTGATATAAATTGTAAAAAAAATTGTGGTCCTAATGTGATGGCCAACCATTGTATATTTAGTTGCATTAATTTCACCCATAATTAAGCAAATTTATTTTAAATGATTTTTTTTATTATATTGATGTATTATTCTTCCTAGATCATTCATTGTAAATCTATTTATCTATCGGTTCACAAATTATTATAGTTTTTATATAACTTAATTACTTTATTAATAATCTAATTAAGTTATTTTGAATAAATAATCACAATAAATAAAAAATAACAGTTTTATAAATTATTATATTATGTTTATCATATGAACATACTATAAATATATTATATCAAGTTTATTATTATTTTTTAGATATAAAAAATAACAATAAATATGAAAATTTCATAAATATCAGTTATATTAAAAATAAAATTAAAATTTGATTTTAATATGCTGAATATTTTTTTAAGTTTTTTCATAATATATATAATTTTACTTTTACAGATATTAGACAATTCAAGGCGCTGGTGGTTAGTGCGTAATAATAATGGAGAACAAGGGTATGTTCCATCAACTGTTCTTGAAATTCCAATAGGTTAGTAATTGAACAACAGTTTATGTTATCAAATTTTATTTTTTACCTTTAAATAATTTAATTTATGCTCCTACCAGTTAGTTCTTTTGATAAGTCTACCTACTGGTAGATTAATACCTAATACTGCTCATAAAGTAATGCACTTAAGTACACATAATGAGCTTTATAAAAAAAAGATCTTTCAATATTTAAATTAGATTAACATTATTCTTATTGTGAAAAAAATAAAAACAAAAACATTTTTTAATAGAATTTGAAGCAGCTAATTCTAGATTAGTTAACATTTAAAGCTATTTAGGAAATATAGTAAAATCGTCAAAAAGTACACAAAAGGCATTAGAGTATTTTTTTCTTCAGGAGTAAAAGAATTTCTGATTTTTTGACATTTTTTTTTTTTCACTTTTTGAAAGTTATACCTCGAGTTCATTGAGGTTTTTGCATAGAAGATAAAAAAATAAATAAACAAGTGCCAGAAAATCAGCAGAAAGAATTATATTTAATTATAATAACCATTATACATGGTTAAAACATGGTTATAACATAATTATAGATGGTTAAAACATGGTTATATTATAGACTAACGTGGTTATAACATAATTATACATGGTTAAAACATGGTTATATTATAGACTAACATGGTTATAAATAATTATACATGGTTTAAACATGGTTATATTATAAACTAACGTGATTATAACATAATTATACATGGTTAAAACATGGTTATAGTATAGACTAATATAATTATAACAGTTAATAGTTGAATTATAGATCATCAAACTAAAGCAATTCAAATGTCATACAATAGAAAAAATGTTGTCAAGTAAATAAGCATTTAGTTATTTCATTGACCATACACAAACTGTTTATATCAAGATAAACACATGAAAGCACCTGGTATATTACCAAGCTACCAAATTAAGAAAAAAAAAGAAAAAAAAAGTTCAACTCTTCTAAGTGAAGATTCTGTAGACATATCTACATGGAGTTTACTATGTAAAAAAAATACTTTTTTTAAAAAGAAATAGGTATCACATGAGAAATTGGTAACACAATTTGTTTGACAATTTTGTTCCAATGGACTTTTCATATATTTTAAGTAGCCTGTGAATAATGCTAGAACTTTGCCATCCTATGATAGCAAAAGCATCCTAAAAAATAATCCTACTATGTATTGTTGGCTCGTTTAACTTAAATTTTGAATTTGAGTTAATGAGTAAAGAGGCAAAATGAGCTGGTAATAGTACGATGGAAAACATTTGTTACACTACAAAAATCATTAATTTCTAAATAAAATGGTGGTGATCAGTAGGAAATTTATGGGGCTTGGTGATAAGATTAATTTTGTCTTTTTCTTGTTGCAGTCGTGTATTTACATTTTATAACTATTAATTTTGTAAATTTTTTTTCATGGTGAAATACATAATAGTAATAACTAGTAATAAGGTTTTAAAGTTCTTAAATAACAATTAGCTGTAGACATGCTATTTACTCATTTGTCAGGAATTCAACAATAATAAAAGGTAATGATCTTTTCAGATCCAATTAATATTTCACTATCTTTAGGTATTCTGTTAAAGCTTAAACATTTATTTAAAAAATAAAAATGATTCCAAAAGCCTAAACAATAAGCTCGATATTAAAAGACCATAAAATAAACTCATTGAATTTTATTTTTTCCTTAAAATTACTCAGGTGATTGATTTTAAATCTAAATTGAGAGCAAAATTAAAGTTTTGATAAAATTTTAATGTTATAATTTCATTATACTCTTTGTGTCATAGGAGAGCATGTATAAAAGAATTAACACCTTTTTTAAATTTTTTAAAATATTAAAGTTTTTAAGCATGCTATACAGGAAAAAAATATATACATTTTAATGCCTTCTATTAGAAGGAACTTAAATTAACATGTTGTTTTAGATCTCAATTTTATTGTTTCAGATCTCAATTTAATGGTTGGACATCAGACATTGTCTGGCTAAAACCTCAAGTTGTCCAATCAATTTAAAAAGTAATCTGACATTTTGCCCAACAGGAATTAGTTTCTACAAAATAAATACTTTATCATTAAAATAACTAAAGAATAAACAAAACAATTCCTTTGGGATCATCCATAAATTATGAAATGCTTTTCACAAACAAAATTTCACTAATAAATAAAACAAAAAAGAAAAAAAGTTTTCCCTCTCAGAGTCTTTAATTAAACCAAAAATAAAATAGTTTAAATTTCATAAAAACCATTGCGTAAAGGAGCAAATGATCTCCAACTTAGAATAAGTTTAGAGTAGCGTAATTTACAAAAAAGAAAATAAATTAGCTTTAAAATAAAACTCAAAAAACTCGAAGTTAAAATTACTTTTTGTTATGTTTTTAATTGCATTTGAAAAAAATTACTTTAAAATTTATCTTTTGAAACGTTTTATTAAAGTTAAATTAAATGCAAAACGCTTTTACAAATTACTTCTATTGATTGTTTGATAAATGAGCAAATTTTATTTAAATTATTGAAGGGTAAAATTAAAAAAAAGATATATATATATAATATTTTTAAGTTATTTAAGCATTTTTTTCAAAAAGTTGCAAAAAAAAAGATTAACAGTCTTTTTAAAATAGAAATTATTAATAATTTCATGCTTTGATTAGTAAGTCAAGTTTAAAAAAAAAAACTTTTAAACAATTTTTTGTAAAAATAGAAATAAAAAATAAAGCAATTAACTTATAGTATAAAGTAACTTAAAAAAATAATATTTTAAAAGATTTATAGAAAGGTATGGAATAATAGTTTCAAGCGTTTAAAATTATCATAAAAATACATACCTACTGAAAAAAAATTATATAACATAAAAAAACACATTCAATTTATACATAATGCGTTTGTTTTAAACGATCATTATAATTAATTTTTCATTTTGTTTAGTTATTCGTAATGTAACAATTTTTTAAATTGTTACATTACGAATTAAAACATCAAATCAGTCGTCAAGTTGTAAAAAAAAATTCCCTAAAATATACAATATTGAATTGAACTATTTCATTAAAAAAAAAAATCTGCAATGAAATATTCTAAATAAGGAAAGAAACTTCACTAGACTAACGATAAATAAACTGAATAACATGACACAGATTTCGATTGCATAACTTGGTTCCATAAAACCAAAAAAATTGAATTTTAAAAATTGGACATTGTCCGACCCAAACAAGTTTAAATTGGACGTTTTGTCCAGGACTTTATAAAAAATTAAATTAAGCCCTGTTGTTTTAAAATAATATATTTTATATTTATATGTAAGACTAGAGACTACATGTAGAATTATGTAAAATGCGTGTATTGTTAAATGTGATCTTTATCTTTTTTTTAAGATTCTGACCAAAGTTCTGATACAAGTAGTAATCGATCTACACCTCTGCAAAGTCCAACTGGTTTACCAAAAAAAGTTTATATTTTATTTTATTGATTCTGTTTTATTTTTTTAACTTATATAACTTATTATAGTTGGATATATATTTCAAGTCAAATCTTTATTTGTTCTTTTTTTTTCTTCAAATTTTAAAATTATTTGAACATTTCTTCATCAGGGATCTTCATTTGGTTTGAATCAGAATTATGTGAATAGCGACTCTATATCATTTGCCCCTACACATTCTGTCACTCCAGTTGTTATATCAGTACAATTACCTGAAGGAAAAGGTGCAAACAATCAATATGCAAAACAAATTTCTATTCAAACGCAAGTTAGTCCTTACCAAGGAAAGTCGCAAAACCAACCGTCACCATCAAATACAGGACAATCAAAGCCAAGCCCTGTTTATACCACACAACTGTCTGCTCCTCCAGCTCCTCCCCCACCCACAGCTTTTGGGCCACCAAAATCAATCACTATTCCAAGAGAAGCCAATTGTAAGTTTAACTAAAGGTTTTTCCTTTTTTTTTTTAATTTGTTAATTGATTCAATATATTAAGCTGCTTAAGCTTTATTTTAACTGAATAAAAAATTGAAGCAAAAAAGTTTAGAATTAGAAAAGTTTAATTTTACCTACAAAAATTCCTTATCTGCTAAAAATGAATTCCAAAAAAGATAATATATGTAATATCTGTATCCACTTAATTTTTTATACAAATATATTTGTAGAAAAAAAATCATACATTTTTCTGAAAACATGAAATAAAAATAAAAATAATAAAAAATTAACCATTTTTAATACTATGGTGATATATGATACAAAAAATAACCAAGCTCAAAAAATCAAAACATATTTCTAAAAATACCTTTAATTTAAAACTAAAGTAACAAAGTTTTTAAAATAAATTTTTGTTGTATTGTTTAAAAACACTAAATATATTTTAAAATTTTTTTTTTTTTTTAATTTTAAAAATCATGCAGTTAAGATACGTTTTTGGGCCTTGTTATAAGATTTGTTGCACAATGAAAAAGTGTAATACAAGTAATATTTGCATCGTCAAGAGTTAAATAACATCAGTTGCATATTTTTAAAGTACCATATTGTAGTTAAATTTAATTTGAAACCACATTAATAAATCATTTTTAATTCTTTATCTCTATAAAATATTTATAAAATATCTTTAAATTAAACAATATTGTTTTAAAATAAATTAATAATAAAAATTAAATGTATTGTTTGAATATTTCCTTATTTTAAAAACTTTTTATAACTTTTTTTTATTTCTTAAAACATTTGTCTTATGTTTTCTTTCTCACAATTTAATTGATTTTTTTTTTAAATGAGTTGCCTATTGTTTATGGTTAAATTTCTTAACGGTTCAAAAAAAAATTACATTTTTTTCAACATTTTGGCTTTAATAAAATCTACATATACTACTCATAAACTAATTAATAATTTCTAATCAATGTTCAATCTATGATCAATCTAAAAAATTAATGATAAAGAAAAAAACTTTTGTTAAAAAGCAATTTCAAAACTAAAAAAAATCATCTTTTTATAAATTTTTTATATAAAGTTTACTAAAAAGGTTCTTTAAAATATTTTTAATGAGCCTAATAATTTTGCCTACAGGTTTGATTATGGTTTATCTGGCAATGCATTTATATACAGTTATAAGTACATTAAGCACTTTTGTATGTTAGCACTTTTGTAATGGGATGAAAAATAAGTTATTGATTTGAAATAATAAATAAATAAACAAAATAGTTGAATTATTTTAAAGTAACTTGAATTTAATTTATTAAAAAGAATTTCCTTTTCTTTAACATAGTTTAAAAATTTTAAAAGTAAAAAAAGCATTGTAAAATGTTTTGTAGACCATTTTTATAAAATGTTCTGTAGACCAAATTTTTTTTAGATTTAAATTAAATTTTATAAAATAAATTTAATTTAAATATAATAAAATGAATTTAAATTATAAATTTTATAAAAACAGAAAGTAGAAAAAAGTAGTATAAAAAAAATTTATATAACTTATTTATCTGTTGTTTTTTTTTTTTTTAAAAATTGTTTTTTCCAACAATGTTTTTCCAACTGTTTAATTTTTTCCACATAAATCCTCTGAAAAAGTTATTTGATACAAAGGTCTGACCATAAAACATAGAAACAAAGTTGGCAATTTTTTGCTAACCTCAAGCACTTTTAGGTCGGCAGTTAGGTTGGCATTGCCGAATGCCGACCCTAATTCTGAGGGTTGGAAATTTGTGTTCTTTTGCCATGATATTTATTTTTGAAATTTTTTCTTGAAAACGTGCACCTCAAAGCATAACTTATAGTAGTTATTTCTAATAATTTTTTTTTAACTATCATTAGTTATTCTTTTTTAGTACAATATCAGCATCAAACATCAAATCAACCAGGTATTTTCTTTATTTATTTTTCATAGCAGTTTTAAGTGTTAGCTTATGTGTTAAGTTTTATGTGTTGTAATACTTTTACTGTAAATTAGTTATGATAAAAGTTATAATATAAAATATTGACATTTATGGATCTATTTTTTTCATATAAAAATAGTTTGATTACTGTAAAATAATAATTTTTTGCTAAATAAAGTTGTTGTTGTACATGTATACTGTAGTTACTAAGCAAGTTAGTAATGGCAAATATTTTTTATGTGTGTGTGAGTGGGAAGTTATTATCTTGGTATCTTATTACCTTAGTGATATATAACCCTCTTATACATAAAGGTTGTATTACCAAGTTTGTTGCAGCATTCAAGCCTCTCTAAATGAATAAATGTGGTAGTGGTAGAGCACTTGCTTAATAAGCGAGAAGTTCTAAGTTTGATCCCCACAGTAGTATCATGCTCAACTTGTTTCTCTGTGCAGCGGTCTTGTACATCAAGGTTTGTGTTTTGGAGTTAATGAGTTGAGAGTGTGTTGTAATCACAATAAAGTAGCCTCCTTGACTGTAGTGGCTCTCTCAGCCTTGGGGTAGTGAATAACATTAAAATAAAAAACTATTAAATTACTGAAACTAGTATTTCAGTCAGTATCAATCAATTTTTGGCCAAAAACAGGTGTTGAAAAAAATTTTAAACAGAAACTTTAATTTTGACTTTCAAAATCAAAGACAAAAAATAATTTTTAAAAAATGTGTAAAACATATTTAATTTATAACTTTATTTTAGTTTTGAATAAGAACTTATTAATACTGAAAGTTGATAATTGAAAAATTTTCTTTACTGTATAAAATCTTTTCAAGTTAGAAGGCAATAATCAATTTTGTTAATTTGTCATTCATCTCCAGCAGTTAAAAAGTCTTAACAGTAAGAGATTGGAGAAAATAGGAGAAATGACGAGCATGATAATAAGAAGCAACTTTAGCAGACGCTAATTTTGTAATAGTTTGTATATATGATTACCATGAGAGGTCAGCTGTAAATGATAATGAATTAAGACAAAAAGTAGAGGACTCGCTGAAAAGGTTGCCATTTGTCAATATAGGAATGTCAACAATAAAAAAGTGCATGTCTACACATGTGCTCATTTTGTTTAAGTATATTCTTGTTTTTATTATTGTTTACACTTTTACGTTTTTATATATATTTCAATATACATTACACCCTTCCACACTAACTTTGATGCCATAATTTTGAATTTTTTAGAAATCTATGACTCAAATGATCTAAATAAACTTAGGCATCTAAGCCTCAATCATAATAACAAAAAAATTTGTAACAATCAGTAATAACAACAAAAACAATTTTTAAAAATGATTGAAATGACATGCACTTTTACATTTTCAAAATTTCTATATTGATGAATTTTTTAATCATCTCTACTTGATTCTGCTTTAATGCAAGTATACTGATAGAAAAAAGCAAGTCAGAACTAAAGCACTCATTTGTTTCTTAAGATGTCAGATTCAGAGGTGACTCTACAATATGGGCTATTGTGAAGAAGGATCTCAAGGTCCTGACTTTTCAGGACAAAAACTTTTCAGGACAAAAAGACACCTGCTTATTGAGAACTTGAAAACCAAAAGACTTGAAAATTCCAAGAAAATACTGAGTACTATGAAGAAAGGTGCGTTGATTTTACTGTTTTCAGATGAAAGGTTTTAACAGTGGATTTTATCTGAAATACTCTAACTGAACGGTACATTTCAAACAAGGCAGTAGAAGAATTTTCAGATGACATCTAGTTTAAGTTCCGGCTTAACATCCGGCCTCAGTTATGGTTTTATAGCGTTGTGCCTTCAGATGGTAAAAAAATTCCAAAGGTATTCATTGGTTCTGGTGTCAAAATCATCACAGAAGTGTACATAGGCATTTTAAATGGCTATGTGAAGTCTTAGACTGTTTCAAACTATACTTCTAATGAAAAAGGAGTCTTTTAACTTTATGGTACCTCATATCAAAGGGCAAAAAAGACTCAGGATTGGGTTGCTAAAAATCTGCCAGTCTAAAATTTCTGGTCTAAAAATATATAGCTGCTCATTTCTCCAGACCTCAACCCATTGGACTCTCTATATAGGCATACATCCAGTCAAAGGCCTGTGGATATTCCCACAACAGCGTCAATGTCTTGACGCTGTTGTGGGAATATTCACAGGCCTTTGACTGGACGTATGCCTATATAGAGAGTCCAATCATCTTCCTATCCTTCATCTTGTCACTGGTTCTGGCCTGAACCAAGTCTGTATTCAATCAGAAGGCGCTTGAGTAATTTTTGTTCAATACAGTGTACTTTCATTTTCATCACGCATACTGTATTATTTCTGATTTTGTTACACAAGATTGAGTAAATGCATTTGGAGGAAATAAAATTTTTTTAATGAGAGCTCTTTTAAGAATATGTTAAGTTACTTTGATTTCTTTTTATTTTGTTATAAAAAAAAAGGTGTTTCTTATTGGTAGTTTCAGTAAATAACAAATATTCCATTGTACATAGTTACAGTAAATAACAAATATTACATTGTATTTAAGCAAAAGATTATATGGATTGTTAATGAAAACTTAAATTTTTTCAACATGCTTTGACCTTTTCTTTAAAAGATAATATAAAATGACAACATTAACCCTTTCGCTGCGCAATGTGCTTTGAGATGTTGTGCTCGCTTTGTGCATATTTTTCATAGTTGCGTGTTTATTTGTGTTGAGCAGTTTGGCGCATTTAAATACAATGAGTTTGTATGTATAGAGCAGTTAAAAAACAATTATATACACATGTTTAAACAAGGTTTTGCAAGTATATATGTCTAGAGCAACATAAGGGTTAAAAAAATCTTTTGTAATATTTAGTTTTATAGATAATAAATTTTACAAATAAACAATTTATGATAAGCTATGTGTAAGTTTCAAAGAGCAAATGAAACACTTGCTATGTGTAAGTTTCAAAGAGCAAGTGTTTCATTTGCTCTTTGAAACTTACACATAGCTTTATTTTATATTTATTTAAATATAACAAATGAAATGTTTGGTCTTAGTCTATAAAAATTCTGTTTTATGATGTGTTTTTTTTAATGTTGAAACTGTAAACTTTAATTAAGTTAAATAAACATTTGTTTTAATTTTTGTTTATTAAGACCTGCATAATGAATTAAAGGAAAAGTTATCTTTGCATCAACTTCGAGATGATCTAAATGCTGAAAAAAGAACTGTGGATAGCTATAAACAAAATAATGCACAGACAGCATATGATTTTTCAATTGATGCTAGATCAGATATAAGTATCTCTGATTTAGACTCAGGTAGATCTCTTTTTTCCTGCTTTTTCTTTATGCAAAAATGAAATAGCATTCATAATATACCTTACCAATATTTTAAAAGCATTTTTAAAATATACATAATTTTAAGTGAAGACCATTTTTTTTAAACCACTCTGAAACATTGAATAGTTCCATATTTTGTATTCACACAATAGTAAATATGTAATGTGAAGTACTCAGTGTTTTTTTACACTTTATCTGCACTTGTTACATGTGTGTGATTTGTTTTTGTTTTTTTATAAGTTTGCTTTGCTAAAGCACAAAGAGTTGTTTTGGTTTTATTTGAGTGTTTTCTTTTCTTTCTTAAGAGATTAAGAGAGTTGTTTTGTTTTTGACAAATTTGGCAAATTAGTGTGTATTTTTATAAAAATTTATATTAATTTTTTTATTTCATAGTTGATGTGTTTATTCCACTATACAAAAGTTCTACTGCTGATGATGTCAGTAGGTGGTTGCATAAACTTGGTTTTAGTGACAGGTAATTTTTATCATATATGTAATTAATTTTATTGTTTTTTAGGACTTCACATAATTTAAGTTATTAAGGAAAAAATAAAGAAATGTGCTAAAACATTTTATAAAAGCTGAATGTTTAAGCTTCAAAATGGTATATTGTAATGCAATTTTTAAAAATATATATTTTTTTGTCCACTACCTGGCCTACTGTGCATTTGTTTAATTTTTAATTTTGTTAAATGATATTTACTGTGTCCAAAAATGAAATTTTGTGGTAGAATGCAGGTAAGTTCTAAGTTTAATATCCTTTCAATTGGTATAAATCTATATCAAGAAGTTTTTTGTCTTTTTCTGGGTTGTGGTCATTTAATTTGACAAATTAAGCATTTTTGAAGTAGTTGGATTGCATAAAAAAGAATGTTAGAAAGGTATCTTTTTTAATGATTATTTTCAAAATTTTGCAGTTTCGGATATTTTACTAGACTTAGCTTGATATTTATATTAACAATCTTTTGTTTGTTAGCAAAAAAAAAGGTGTTACTCATATACTACTGCTGTGTAGGATTTGCCTTTCTAGGCAAAGGCTAGAGGAAGTTTTGAACTCTGATTTAAAATACCCCCCATCTTGGGGCTGTTGTTTTAATTGTTGTTTTAAGGCTAGAGACAGTGTCTCAGTTAAAGTACTCATCTTGGGCAGATGTTGACTACTGTCTTGTAGAAGGCCTCCTAGGCAAAGATTTTAGGGGTAAGCAAAAGTTTCTATTGACCAACCTTGGACCCCTTTTTGTTTAGTATGCTGGCATAGAGATAAATTTGTGTTGCGTTATACCTGCCTAGGATGATGAGTTGTTGAATTTTCTTGACTTTAATAATGGGTCTTTGCTTGTGCCTACTTGGTAATGTCATTGCAACTCTTCTTGTTATCTACTAATTAGAGTACAGCTTTAAAACTCAATTAATGGTTCTGAGACTGGCTGGTGTTAAGGTTTCTCAAACTTTATGGTTAATTTCATAGTGGGTGGTTCAACAGCTGTAAAAGATTAGTATACACAGTGCCATATTGGACATGGATGGTATCTCTGTTAATACTTTTGATGAGCATTTTGAGGCCACAAACAGAGTCCTTAGTCGTGACTTGGGTTAATTAGCAAGAATGAGACAACTCCATATCTCAATGCTTTAGGCACGTTGCTCTCATCTTAAAACTTTACTAAAGTATACAAAAGGTATAGACAAAAAATACCATCACCATCACCTAACTATTTCAAACTATCTTTTTCAAATATTCGTTGTTCTTTGAAGTAACTTTCATATCTATATCCTACCTAATGCAAAATTAAACCCTACCTTATGTAAATTTATCCAGTCTTGCTTGCTTTTTGTGAGACTAGTTTGGATTTAGATTTTTTTTTTTTTTTCTTTATTTTTCTCCTTTTTTCCATAACTGCACACTTTTGGATGTTGTGTTCTATTTTAAATTGACTGAGTGTATTGTGATTAATAACTGTAGTTGAAGTAATATTTTTCTTCTTAACTATATATTGTTGAAAAATAACTATTCCATCAGTATTTGTAAAATAAAAAAACTAATTTCTGGGTTCTTGAGAAAGAGCAGAAGCATGTAATGACTGCCCAAATTTAGTTGTGACAAAATAGGTCTTTTATATGTACCAAGTTTAAAAAACACAAGCCAATTTGTACCAAGTTCTTATGTAAACATAAGTTTACATAAGAACTTGGTACAAATGAAAGACCTAAGTATGGTTTACAAAATTTTTTTCTAAATTCATAAAATTGTTATGATATTACATTTAACATTATTTTCTGAGTTTTTTTATTTAAACAAATATAGTTTTAAAAACTTCAAATATAGGTTTTTTTTTAATATGATATAACATGTTGCATTTTAAATAGTTGAAGTTAGTAATAAAAAAAGATATAATTTATATAATAAAAAAAGGTTTATTTTAATTGAGATTTTGTATTAATTTTCTAAAATAATATTTAACGATTGATTTATAGTTTTCTTCATTTACTCTATAAATGTCATGATTAAAAACTTATAAGAGACCCAATTGGAATGCACTTGGAACTCTTTAATGCAATTTTTGTTTGCAAATTATTAATTGCATTAAAGGGTTCGTCACACCTATACAGATATCATGTGTAAAAGTTAATTGTTGGTGAATGTGGCACATTATAAAAAAAACTAAACATATCTACCCACTGTCAATGCAGCAGGAAAAAAGGAATGCATGTTTAAGGGAAAAATGGTTCCAATGCATCTAAATTTCCTTTGGTTACAAAAGTACATTGCAGTAAAAGCCGATATATCTTTATTGATTTTTCACATCATTTTAATGAGTTTTATAACCATGTAGGTGTGAAAAAAGTATTGTTATGTTTCAATGAACACAAAAGTTGTCTGAATTTGCTGTGGAATTCATTTTTAAAAGTAAAACCTTACAAAATTGTGCCTGACTTTACCCAATTTTTAATTTTTATTAAAAAATTGGTTAGCTTTGGGTGAGATAAAAATTGCTATACTTTTAAATGATTAAAATCAAATATTTTAAATATTTCTTATAGCTCTAAAAATTTTAACAGTTTGTTCATCTTTATTGTTTTTTTGTGTTTTTTTTTTTGTTTTTTTTTTAATTAAATGTAAATTTTCAAAATATTTAGGATAGAGTAATAACTGAAAGAGAAGAATAACTCAAAAATTTTTCTTTATTTATTTGAAAATAATAAAATGACAAGAATTATATTTTGTAAATTTTTAATGGATTTTCTGTCATTTAATAATGCATTTTTGTTTGTGTTTTTTTAGTTTTATTTGTTTGTGTTTTTTGTTTGTTTTTAGTTTTATTTTTTAAGGTTTTTTATAGCTCTATTAAAAAATTTTTTTTTTAATAGAACAATAGATATATTGCGAGGCAAAACAGCTTTAGAGCTGTTCAAAATTAATAAAGAAGATCTAGTTGACTTAATTGGTAAAGATGAAGGAAGTCAATTGCACGAAGAGCTGCAAGTTCAAAATGGAGCCAAAACGGTATGCAGCTAAGGTTCATTACTAGTTTAATCAAAAAGTTTTGCTCAATATCCCAATTTTCAGTGTCAAACAGTTTGAATTCTTTGAGAATAAGCTAATATTTTTAAAAATTTAAATATTTTTGAGGATAGAAAAAAGCTAATTTTGAATAAATATAATCCCAAGTTTAATTTAAAGTTGTTACAAAGAAGTTAAATAGCAATTTTTCAAAAAATGCTTAACTGGCACCATAGTGAAACATCACTATGTTTTGCAATGGCGCCAGTTGAACATTTGTTACCAACCAACTAGAGCCATAAACATTTAGTTGTATACCATTTTAATCATTTGACTATTATAAAGTATCAAAAAAAAAATTATTTGATAAATCTCACTTAACCAAAAGAAATCTCACTTAACCAAAGATTTTTTGAGTTTTAAAATAGTAATAACATTATTTTATCTTTTTTAATGCTGTTTTCAGAAAATTCAATTATTTTGTAATTTACACTTTAAATTTTACACTTTTCAGCGCCACAAGACTTTGACTGAGTTTCAGGTATTATTTTCATATATTAAATTGCAATTGAAATTTATACATACTAGTTTAAAAATGGAACAACTTTAAAAGGTTTCTTATTCTTATACTTTTAAATGAAGAAAGCTTTAGTACGAAGAATGCAAAATCGTGAAGGAGATGGAAAATCAAGGGTATTATTTTTTGTAAAATGAGTTTTTTTTAAAAAAAAAGGTTTTAACTTTGTTATAGAATATATTCTTTACACATTTTTAGTTATCCAATGTTGTTGAGTCAACTGGAGTATTTTTGACAGATCCCAGCAAAGCAGATGTAAGCAACTTTCGATCTATAAAAATTTAGTGGATTTCTTTATATAAGAAAAAATAACAGTACTTTGATTTAAATCAGTGTTGGTAACCAAAAACCTAAGCCTAAAACCCACCCACAAACCCAACTTAATGGATTTAGTTTTAATAGATCTTAGTTTTTTATAAATCATTTATAAATCAATTTCCATTAACACTCATAATTTGACGCTGCTTAACAACTGTTCTAGTGATAATAAAATAAGGAGTTTAGCGAATCATAAATAAGAATTTCATTTTGCATGGAACAGTAATATTCAAAATTAAAAATTTAAAACAAAGTTATCTAGGAACTTAGTCATCAGCAATTGTGCATCTTGATCTTAAATGTCAGTAAATTGATGCAAAAATTTCAGCTTTTTCTCTTCCTAGACGATTCCTAATTTTGTTCCAAATAATGTGAAAGGATGAGAAAAATCCTTCTTTGAATCCAGTACTAGCTGGACAAGTGTGCCTACCATAAAAGTTTTGCGAAATTTTCAGACAATTTTGAAGACATTCTTTCCTTCCTATAATTCTATAATTCTTTCATTCCTATTATTCTCCACCGATTTGTTGCTGATGTTGGGCTACTTACATAGAATTAATATGTTGGAATGTTGAGAAATATTGTCATGTTGATGCTTTTTACATTGGATAAATATGTTGGGAAACAATCTTTTAGTTTAAATGCATATTAGCCAGGCATAAATTTAGGATAGACTTCATTTAACCACTCCTCAGCTTCTTTTTTTTTTTGACTTCTATCCAATGTTCTTTCTTAGTAAATAAGTAAAGTTATATGAGTAATAAACTTAAACGAAAATTTTACATTTACTGTTTTTATTTAAATTTGATTGCATGCTATTTTTTGAATTTTTATACAATTTTATAGTATATTACCTTCATATTCTAGATCTGCTAAATTGGCCAGAAAACAACTTGAAATTGTTGCTTTCTTAAACTATTTAAAAGGTTGAAAACGATTTTTATATTTTAAAGAGGTTTAAAACCTCTTTAAATATCATCTTTCTACAGAGCTAAATTTTCATCATTTACGAGGCTTTGCCAAATCTCAACTGCTTCAAACAAAGTTGTATCGCCTGTCTGCAACTGCAGTTAACACAATAATTATCTCAGTTATAATTATGTAAATAAATTTAATGATGGCATGGTGTCAGAAATACATAGTTTTAATATATTTGTTATTATAATCTAACTTTACATTCTGTTATTTAATAAATTTATTAACCTTATCTAATTCAACACCAACAATTTTTAGTTGTGCATGTAAATTTATTGCTTCTCTCTGTATTAATTGACTGTCAATTATGCTTCCTATTGAAGGATCAATAGACTCCATATGCTCACCTCTAATGTCGATGTACAGGGAGTGATTAAATATATGTATGTATACAATCTAATTGGAAGTTCTAGCGAGTATTATTAGGTAGCTGTGGCATCAGTGTACCTTTTTTCAATAACCCAATATATTTTTTTTAAGAAAATTTAACAAAGAAATATTAAAAACTAATTTTATTGAAAGTGCTAGGGCCTCTTCTGCCATAATTATTATTCAGGTCTATATCATCACACGTGTTTTATTTCATAGCATTGTATCATAGAGTATCCATAAGTTAGTTGTATCATTGAGATCCATAAGTTAATAACAATTTAGAATTTAGTACATATATGTGTTTGGTAATGATTACAAAAATATTTATGAGTACATTTATATATATATATATATATATATATATATATATATATATATATATATTTATATTTATATATATATATATATATATATATATATATATACAGTGGCGGGGTTAGGGTAGGGCCTGGTTGGGCGATGGCCCAGGGCGCCGAATATAAAGGGGCGAAACTAATTGGTTTTTTACCCTTTGTCTTTTTTTTGAATGGGGTTAAATTGAGCTAGGGGCGCCGTAGAACTCTCGCCCAGGGCGCTGGTAGTGCTAAAACCGGCACTGTATATATATATATATATATATATATATATATATATATATATATATATATATATATATATATATATATATATATATATATATATATATATATATATATATATAGTGCGGGAGTGGTGTAGTGGTAATAGCGCTCGCTTTGTAAGCGAGAGGTTCGGAGTTCGACTCCCACCACGTCCCTGGAAGTACCGCGCTCAACTTAGTTTCTCCGCGTAGCGGCCTTGCTCGGCAAGGTTCGTGTTTCGGAGTTAAAGAGTTGAGAGAGGGTTGCACCACGAATAACAACTAAAAAAACACAAAAAAATGAGTAGCCTCCTCGACTGTAGTGGCCCCCTCGGGCCTTGGGGAGGTGAATAATCTAAAAAAAAAAAATATATATATATATATATATATATATGCATGCACAAGATCATTTTTTATTAAATTGATTACTTTTTTATTTACCTTTACTGAGAGTTCTGAAGATATCTGTTTTCTATTTGTTGGCTCGTATCCAACTTACGTTATCGTTGGCTCATAATTTAAAATTGCTCCTTAGTAAATTTGAATCGTTATTGCTTCCTTTTTTCTTTATTCTGCATCCAAAGTTATCTTAACTCTCTCTTAATTTTTTTATTTTATGCTCTCTTTATAATAATTACATATTACTCTATTTGGTTGATCACTTAAATATGGTCATTTCATTCCACTTATTAGCTCGATTTTTTCCACTGAATGATAATTGGGCCAAAAACTCAGTTGGGTTGGGTTTTTGTGCAAAAACCTGGGATTTTGCCAACCCTGGTTATGTATATGGGTAATAAATTAAAAAGTATTGTATGATATATAGGCTAAAATATCAACTTAGAATAGTTTTTTTAGCTAACAAAATTTTTCGCTAATAAAGACTGCGTATTTTAAATTTCATAATAACTCAATAATTAAATGTAAAAACATTAAGTTATTATGTTGAATCATTATGCTCAGTTATTATGTTGAGTTATGTTGAATTATTATTTTATATGTTGAGTTATTATTTGTTTATATGTTGAGTTATTATTTAAAGATATTCATGCACACTATCGAAGCTAGCGGACCTGTTTAACTAATCAAAAATATTTAAAGTTTTTTTGTCTTATAAAATGGTTCAGAAAATTTAATTTGAATTAATCAAACGAGTTCAAAAAGTAGAAAAGTTGCAAGAAGATTTTATCCAAGAACATCGAGAGAAGATTAAAATTTTGGAAGTTTAAATCAAATTTAGTTGAAGTCAAAAATGTAGCCTAAAGGAAAAAAGTGGAAATTTTTAAAAAAATTTGATATCAGAAGGATATCTAGTAAAAACTTTTAGTAGCCTTTTTGAATTGACAAACAGACCTGATGTTCCTGCTGTTGATGTTATTAGTGCATTTTTTTAAGAAAAAAAAATTGGTTTGAAAATGTCTATATAAACTAATACTTAACACCTCATATATAAACTAATGCTTAATAGCTCATGTCGTTTTTTCAAACAATGAATGAACATCGTCTCGTTTTTTCAAACAATGAATGAACATAATCGTCTTAAGAACGATAATAAAAAGATAAAAGTTTATAGAAATGGGATTCGGAACAACGTCATTAAATTTACAACAATCAAATCAATATAATTATCATAATTCTAAGGAGTTAAAAGAGTCTATTAAATTTATGGACAATTGTTTGTTACATAAGTCTATTAAAAGTTTAAAAAAATGCTCTTTATTTAAGAGCAAAAGAAAAACAAATCACAAGAACTAGACAATCTAAATTAAACTAGACTAATAAAATAGACAAATTGCGTCAAACATTCAAGGCATGTTCTCTAGATTTAATCACTATTACTGAGTATTGGATTAATGATCTTTCTAATGCATCTATAGAAAATTATGAATTAATCGTTGTGGTTGTGAAAATGGAAAAAAAGGCTTTAATCAATTAAGTTGAAGTAACTTGCCAACTATAACTTGTACAAATGCTGAACATGTTTGGGACATGTCTAAATTTTGGAATTGAAAAAATTTTGGCGTTAAATTCAATTGAAATTACTAATGATACAATTATAAATATTATTGAAAATGCTAGTAAATTAATTTTTAAAAAATTTCCCAGATCTTATAAGGGAGAGTGGGGTAATTGCGAACGCGGGGTAACTCCAAACATGTTCAAAACGGCATGATAGAAAAAGATTAACTATTTCTTTTTGCCTGCTGAGAAGGGGTTTCGTACTCAGTTCCGGATGTGCAGTAGTGTAGTGAAGCTGCGCTTGTTGTTCCCAATAAACTGATCCTAACTTTTTCTGATAATTTCAGGCAATTTTTTGCTTGAGAAACATTCCTGTTGTAGCTACTATGGATAAAAAAGCACTCCTTTTGTTGTTGTGGTTGCATAGTACCATAATCAAGGAGTTTTTAAAATGTAATATAATTTGGGTATGTCAATACAACCTCAATAGATTAATTGTATTTCATTTTTTTGTGTCCACGGGGAAATAACGAACGATCTTAGTGAGGTTATTTCGAACATCTAAAGTGTCATTGATAACACGCGGATGTCATGCGGGTCTTACTTTTGTCATTTTAATTTTAACAGATAAATTGTTAGATACGTAATTTCATTTAATAGAGTAAAAACCAGAGAATGTTCAAGAAAGAAACGTACGTAGGGTAATTCCGAACCCAAATGGTTTTATTTTTGCCCTAAATTTTTATTTTATAATAAGATATAAAAATTGTTTTGGGGGGTTTGATACTGAATAAATCGCTGTCTTTATCGTTACAATTATAGCTAGCTATTCGCTAGTCGATTTTCCACCGGGCTATAACTTCGTTATTTAAAAAATAATAGATGAAGGTGTAGTAGGTGTAGTAAATCATAGAAGCCAGCTAAGATAATGCCGTTGTTTAAAAACGGTAATAAAAAAGTTTCAAATTATAGGCCGGTTTCACTGATTTCAATTCATTGTAGAATCTTAGAGTGTATAATATCGAACCAATCAATACACTATTTTAATATAAATAATTTATTATTTTCTTATCAGCATGGTTTAACTAAAGGTAAAAGGTGGAATATATGGATACAGTAACAATAGGTGTTGCAAATGGTAAATCATTTGATATCTTCTATACGGATTTTTTTTAGATCTTTGATAAAGTGTCACACAGAAGATTAGTTCTAAAACTTAAGGCATATGATATTTCATCTAGTGGGTTAAGTCTTTTTTACCTGATAGAAAGCAAAGGGTTGGTCTAGGATAAGGAGTATCGTCATGGGCAAATATATTATGCGGTGTGTCACAAGAATTTGTACTTGGTCTAATTTTATTTTTACTATATATTAATGATCTTCCTAGCCAACTTGTTGGCTAGGAAGTTTATTAATGTATAGTAAAAATAAAATTAATGTTATATACAGATATATATTTGGTAATAAAGTAACAGCTGAAGTTAACAACGAAACTGATGTAACCGTTTTGCAAAATGACATTGATATATTATAAGAATGGGCAATAAACTGGAAGATACAATTTGATTGTGAAAAATGTAAAATTATGTATCATGGGTAATAAAAATATAAATCATAAATATTTTATGACTAACAATAATTTAAAGAAAGAATTAAGGTATTACCAAATTAAAAAAAGATCTTGACGTATTAATTTCAAATGATTTAACACGGGAACCACAAATCAGTATTGCATCATCTATTGCAAACTAAAAATTTGATATAATATCCAAATCATTTAAGTATAAAATACTGAACTAATAAAGTTGCTGTATTGCTGTTATATTCATTCGCATTTAGAAAATATTCAAAAACGAATAACGAAATCGTTGCCGGAGTTACTTAATTTCTCATACAATAGAAGACAAAAAATTGATATCCTTAAAACACTAAAGATTACAAGGTGATCTCATACAAATGTATAAGTGCTATCATAATATTGAGAAAATATGGAAAGTACTATCAAAGCGCTCATGCTCTTTAAATGTTTCAGGTCCATCTTCAAATTTTTCAGGTAACAATCATCATTTATACGCTGACAAGAAATATTTAAATCGTACTCGTGAGGGGTTTCTTACAAACCGTACGGTCAAATTCTGGAATAGATTGCTATTTGAAACAATAGAAGTTAAAAATATTAACTTATTCAAAGCTAAGCTAGACTTAATTGAGTACATTTGACTTTCTCGTTTTGTCTGTAATAGATTTAACATGGCATTAAATCTCAAAAGTATTGTTATTTTTGTTGTTTTTATGTTGAGTTATTATGTTATACTACTTTTTTGGTAGTACCGATTGTTATTTACTTCTTTGTTATGTGGCTTTGCCTGAATTTTTGTTAGAGCTACGGGAATGAGTAGCTTCCTTTTTTGTAATGCGCACTTTGGCCACAAAGGTGGTCATTACGGAAATTTTTTCAAAAAATTACTCGGATTTTTTTTCATAAATAGTTCATTTCTTATGTCAAAACAAACTATTTTACTTGAAGTCTTCTGGATTTGAGGTTATTGAGTTCTAACTTGTCTTGCTTATCTTATATATTTTTTTATAAAACAAATTAGGAAACGACAAAGCACTCATCAGATGAACAATCTCAAAATATTCGTCGTCGTCAGCAAGAAGAAATAACAAATAAAAATCCAAGAAGTCCTGACTCAGCTACCTTTTCTTCGTTTACTCAAAGCAAGTATTCTTAATTAAGGTAACTTGATTTTCTCTTCTGCATCAAATGTATAAAAATTATAGTGTTTTTTAGAATAATCATTTTTTTAAACATGTATTTATAGGCTAATGGACTTTTTGTTTAAAAATAAGCTGTTTTGGAGATTATCGAAAGTAAAAGTATAATGAGGCTCTCTTTATTGGCTTAAAAGGGAAAATGTTTGTAAATACCACCTATTGCTTCTTTTTTCGATACTGAATCATAAAATTTATAAAATGCTGTTTTTTTCAATGCTGAATCATAAAATTTATAAAATGTATATTTTATTCATGTATATATATATGTATATATATACATATATATATATATATATATATATATATATATATATATATATATATATATATATATATATATATATATATATATATATATATAAACATTGTTATTCGTTTATTATACAAATTAATTTTATCTTGGGTGGTGTTTTCTTTTCACTCAAATGTAAGGCTACTTTACGAGATGTAATTTATGTAAATATTTGAATAATTTTCTAAATGTAGCTTTTTGTTTTTAAGAAATAAAATTGGTATTGTTGTTAGTATAAGTAAATAATCCATATCGATATCAATCATATCGGTGATATCGATATCAATCATATCGGTATTCTTTTTTTATTGATCAAATTGGTTATTTATTAATATAGACTTAACATCTTTTGGTTTAATACGCCCATAGTATCAGCAGTAGTTAATGTTATCAAAGTAACATCCTGTTAGTACTAAAAGCTTCGATTGAAAGTGTGCAAAAATAATCTTTCAGAAACTTTTTCTTTGATCTTTTGTCCTGAATGGGACACGGGCTTTGCTCTCTCTATATGGTATGGGATGAACCAGCAATGTCAATCGTATTGCAGAAAAAATGCATAAGACAATAAATGCTGGATCACACACCCAGCATTTTTCTTTTTGCACTACGTCTTTTTACATTGTAACTAGCTTTTCATCTATAGCATCAACTCTACTTATGGTATTGTTGTAGCATTTGATTATCTCTGGCTTGGCTGGTTGCATCTTTGGCTTGTCTTTTCAACTTTTCCCGTCATTTGTTTAGGTGTTGTTTAGGTGTTGTTTAGGTATTGCTAATATGAGCACGATTTATTAAATTTACTTTGAAACGTGAACAGACTGTTGCATCACAATTGTAGGCAAAATTAGTTAAGTTAACAGGTCTTTCTATAAGGTGCAGCATGTTTCTTGCCAGGAACCTTTTGGTTTTCCAGTGTAAAGCTGATTTTGTAGCGCATAAGTGTTTGAAGCAGAGTAGATAATCCTTCTTAGTAGTATGACTTTCTGCCGAATGGCCAACCTTTCGGGGAGGTGGAAGCTATTGATAGTGGCTTTCCCCAAATTTTTTGGCTGCAAAATGGTTTGGCTTTCACCACCCCTGCTTCTCAATTGGCAGCCGCTAGAATTTTTTTGAATGCAAAATAATTTTGAGGCTGACGCCAATAGGGAGGCAGAAGCTACCTCCTAAAGAAATTTTGGAGATGAAATATCTTCTGGTTCCCATCAGGCTGCAGACAAAAAATTATGTTTTGCTGCCACCGTATGAAACGAAAAAGGTATTCTTTTCATCCGTTTTCAAAGATGTTCACGTTTGTTTTTAAAATAACAAGCAATTCAAACAATAACTATAGGTGCAAGTATTGAAAATTTAACCAATGTGGTAAAATATAACCGGAGGTAGAACGAAGTAATAACACAAGCAGGGGTGTGAAGTCATTAAAAAAAAGTACCGAGCGTGACTCCAGTCGTTGAAATTTTCAGAGTAGGGTAGGGTGAGGCAAGATGCCCCCCTTAACAAACTTTAGCGTATATAACAAATACTTTTACATTTTCTTGTAATTTTTCTTTTTAATATCAAAGTCTACTTATAAGAGAAGACATTGGTAAGATAAAATAACAACTTTATTACTGGTGATAAACTTTAAAATTAAAAAAACTAATAATTGTGCAAGGAGACATCTTGCCCCAGCCGCGGGGCAAGATGCTCCAAAGAGTGCATCTTGCCCCAAACCTTTTAAACAGATGTTAAAAATAACTATCAGTTAAAATAAAAGCTATTAATAGTTCTTTATTAAAACTCTTTACATTTTATTAAAATAACTGAAATATAAACACTGCAATTATTCTATGCAATTGTCTTGAAGATAAATAACTTTTTTTAATTTATATCACTAACATAAATGTTCAAATAACATATACATGATTATGATTCACAGTAGTAGCATAAGTCTGAATCATCTGGACCACATGAAAAGTGGTACCAAGATGTACATTTACTACATTGTGTCCAATCATCAAATGGTGGCACATTGTATGGACAAGAGCATATGGTGCATAGAGTTGTATCGATGATAAAAATTTCAGAGGCAGAAACCATATCTTTCTTCTTTTTCGTTTGTTTCTTTATGCCATTAGGTCTTTCTGCTTTTCAGGCTTTTTCATCTTTTTTGTCTTCAAATTTATTGATTTCATTTTTTACTTGATCACCTTATTAAGTGCAGCTTTTTCTTTACGCAATATGACTGCTTGTTGCTTTTTTTTTTACATTGTTTTCATGCTCTTCTAGTCGCTTCTTGAAAGGTGAAGAAGTAAGGTTTTCAGCTGACTCTGTCTTTCTCTTTCGTTGTCTTAAAACAGGAATTTTGGGACGTGGAGAAATCTTTTCCAAAATATTTAAGGGAGAATTAAGGCCAAGATACTCATCAACAATTGGCAAAACTGCATCATCAACAGCCTTCAATTTTGCAGCAGTAGTTGTTGTGCTCATGACATTTGCCAACTGTATAGGTGCAACAAGAGGCAAATTAGGCAATTCACTAGATTGCTGACAGATTTTTAATGGCTCAGCTTCATTAGTGAGCAAAGCTGCTTCAAAGGCTTCATCATTAAAAATAAGGTCATTTATTGGGTACAAACCAGAGCATCTAAAACCATTGATTGCTTTGTCAATGTTTGCAGTAAAGTTGTAGGCAGTTGCCAAAATACCTGCCATGTCAAAAAATGAAGTTCTACGCCCCTGATGTGATAACATCCAGTTGCTTGCTGCTGTATTTTAGCCAACTTTTAATGGTTTAAAAAATGTACGATCTAAAGGTTGCATCTTGTGTGTACAATGAGGTGGAAGAGTTATGAGATGGATCCCATTGTCACGACAAAAATTAATGGCCTCAAGTGTTTTGTGACTGTGATGACCATCAAGTACAATTAATTGCTCGTTAGTTTTAGATGCATGAGTCACAGCAACAAAATGTGTTAACCATTCAATGAATAAAGATGAATCAGTCCACCCACTGGAGCTAACTCTAATAATTGAGCCTGAAGGTGCACCAACAGCCAGCCTATCAGTCATTCGCTTACGGGGAAATATAAATAAGGGTGGGACATAAGTACCACTTGCACTCATTGCACACACAACTGTCACAGTGGCACCTCTTTCTCCACTAGTTATTTTCGAAACTTGTCGTTTGCCTTTCGTTGCAATTTTTTTTCCTGGCTTATGGACATTTGTGATTCCAGTTTCATCCATATTCCAGAGCTGTTTGGCTGAAAACTTATGTTCCTCAAATAATGACTTGTATACTGAAAAAAACTGATTTACTATTGGTTTATTGAAGCTAATGGCTCTGCTTATACTGGTGGCTTGTGGAGTTCGAATAGAAAGATGTGGATTGCGAGACATAAATCCTCGCAGCCAATCCACTCCTGCCATTTTTTACTCTTTATTAAAAGGATTATCGATTCCCATTTGCTTAGCAAAATCATATGCTAGGCGACGCACATCTATTGTTGTCAAGCCAAATAATGCTGTTTCCATAATCTGAACTTGTGTAACAATCTTTAATTCAAATTCTTTACTAAAAACAGGAAATTTTTCACCCAGAGTCAAACCACCAGCTACTTTTACTTTTCCATTTCGATGACGTTGTAATGTTTTTTTATTAATACTAAATTCTGATGCAACATTCTTTAGACTGCAGCCCATCTTTATTACATCTAATGCTGACTTTATTCTATCATTTGTTGCACCTCTCTGTGTTTTTCGCACATAATTTCTCACCATTGTTTGTAATATTTAAATATGTATCTAAAGAAATATTAAAACCTTAAAATTTTAATTATATAAACATACTAACACATACACAGTATTATATAATTATTCAATACATTATTATTTTATACATTACATAACATCTATAAATTAACTCTCTTTGAGTTAAATAAGAACTTACTAAAGTTACATGTACATACAAAATTACTCAAGATTATTAACAATAACACGATGTTGCAATTATTAATGATGTTGCATGCTAAACACAGCTCCTTTTAGTAGAAATTGTATTATGCGCATGTAATAATATATGAAGTTGTATACAACTTCATTCAGCTGAATGCAATGCATATTTGTAAAAGTTTTACAAATATGTATTGAATTGCAGCAATAGCATGTGATACAGCTTCATTTTACTTAGTGTATACATTATAACATTTACTTAATATATAAAATTATTTTAAAAAGCTATTTATAATTATGTATAATCGTTATCAACATATAAACCAACATATAAACATTGTCAATAACTAAATTAGTAAACGTTTTTATGTTCTAAACACACTTTAAAAATGGTAGAAATTCCGTAAAACCACGACGCAAGAAGCCCTTTGAGGGCATCTTACCCCACGTAACCGAGGACATCTTGCCTCATCTGTAGCGAGTGCAAGTTTAATACAAATAAAGTTAATTTTATTGCTAAGTTATAAAATTTCTTGACTATATATTATTGTGGGATAAATTCTTTATAAAACAACACATTTCTTACCTTAATCGCATTTGTATTGCCAATCCAATAAACATTCAAAATTAGAAGCAACTTACTAACAAAATACTCCAAAAAGTAATAAACCGATTTAAACCTCATCTGCCAGCAATATTAAAAACATTTTTTATTCCACGATTTTGTTTTAACTTTATGAATAGTATTATAGAGGGATAAAACATTACCGTCCTATGATACTCTCACATAAGCAAAAAGACTTCTTGCCCCACGGGTCATCTTGCCCCACCCTACCCTATTTCTTTAACTTCTTCAACATTTGATTCTTATCTAACAAATTCTAATAAAAAAATGAATGAGTCAAAGCTAAATATGCGCGAGTTGCGGACTGCATTACTAAGCTTAAAAAGTAACAAAAGTGCAGGATCGGATAAAGTTAGCGTTAATATATTAAAATTAGTCTATAATATAATTGAACCATCTTTGTTTCATATATTCAATCAGTCACTTAAATCAGGTAAAGTTCCGGATAAATTAAAAATTGCTAGAGTAACTCCAGTATTTAAGTCTGGAGATGAGTCAGAACCCTCTAATTACAGGCCTATATCTGTTTTATCTTGTTTCTCGAAATTGCGTGAACGTATAGTGTACAATAGGCTGTATAATCATTTAACTGAAAACAACATGTTATACAGTAAGCAATTTGGTTTCAAAAAGCAACACTCAACAGATCATGCAATAGTAGAGTTAGTTAATCACTTATCTAATGCTTTTAAAGAAGACTATTATACGTTAGGAGTTTTCATTGATCTGTCGAAAGCTTTTGATACGGTGAATCATTCCATTCTAATAAAAAAACTGGAATATTACGGAATAAAGGAGACAAACTTACTCTGGTTTGAAAGTTACCTTTCAAACAGAAAACAATATGTACAATTTGAAAATTTAGAAACGACCAAAAAAACTGTAAATTGCGGAGTCCCACAGGGTTCTATACTTGGACCCTTACTTTTTTTACTATACATAAATGATTTGTCTTCAACATCAAACCTATTAAATTTTATTTTATTCGCAGATGACTCAAATCTTTTTTATTCTCACAAAAATATTGAAACACTTTTTAAAGTAAATGAAGAATTAAAAAAAGTAAATGAATGGTTTATATGCAACAAATTGTCTTTGAATGTTCAAAAAACTAAATTTTCTCTTTTCCACAAACCAAGCAAAACAAAGGAAATACCATTTATTCTTCCCAATCTTTTGATGAATAAAACTAACATCAAAAGGCAAATATCTGTAAATTTTTTAGGTGTGAACTTTGATGCACTCTTGGAAAGTGCATATAAATTCTATAGAAAAAAAAATTTCAAAAGCATTGGAATGATCTATAGAGTTAAGCCACTTTTAAATTTTAAGCCCTTAAAAAGTTTATATTTTTCCTTTATACATAGTTACTTAACTTACGGCAACATCATGTAGGCAAGTACTAATTACACTAAGCTAAAAAAACTTTACAGCAAGCAAAAACATGCTGTTAGAATCATATTTGGATCTGGTCGAGCGGTTCCTTGTGAACCTCTTTTACGTGTAATTGGTGCCCTGAATATTTTCAAACTTAATATCCATCTTGTTCTACTGTTCATGTATAAAACAAAATATGGACTGTCCCCCAAAATATTTGAAACTTATTTTAAAGTAATACACCATAAGTATGCTACAAGATTTTCCGCTAACTACTTTGTTATACCAAAATCTTATTCTAAACAAGTTTCTTATTCAATTCAGAATCGCGGACCACTTTTGTGGAAAAGATTTCCAAACATTGTTTCCGGAAAAAAAAAAAATCTCTTCATCAGTTTAAAACTGATTCAAAACAGTTTTTTTTAAACGCAGATTTTGATTTATATTATTATAAGTCTTTCTTTTAAAAATAGATCAGATATATAATTTAAAAACTGTAAAACAAGTTAATTATTCGTATTTTCGTAATTATTCGAAACAAAAAAAAAAAAAAAAAAAAAGGTTAAAATTTTTTGACAATAATCATTTAAAAAATCACATTTTCTCGCTTTTTATTTTATTTTTTGTGCGTATTTATATATATAAAGTTATTATATATTCACTTTTACTTTTACCTAATCTAGTTATGATATTTTACTTTATCTTTTATATATTTTACTTAAAATATATATAAAGTTTTATATATTAACTCTTACTTTTACTCAATCTATTTATGATATTATGTACTAAACGATATTTTACTTTATTTATTATATATCTTTTGTAAACATTCATTTAATTTTTCTTTTATGTTATATATTCTTGAAGCAACTTTGTAAAAATTATAAATTGTAACACGGTGCTTGGCGATAAGGCAAATTATGCCTTCTTCTTGCTCCGGCCATTAACTTAATTGTAAATTTATGGAAACTGTCAAATTTGTTAAACGGCAAAATAAAATAAAATAATAATAATAAAATAAAATAAATAAAAGTCTACTCCAGTTAATTTATAAACATTCAGAGTTGCAAGCTTCTTACTAACTGTTTCAATACCTTATGTCGGGTTTGGGCATAAAATATTGCATTGTTTGGGAAACTCTGGCAGGTTTTTATGTTCAATAGTAAAAACTGTGCTAAAATAACTGTTTAGCTCGTTAGCAATCTCAGATAAATTACTGGTAACTATTCCATTTTTTATTCTCTAGAGCTCAAATATAGTCTTTAATTTGAGTTTTATTACTTATATATTGGTAAACTATTTTGGGATTATTCTGAGCATTTTTTGCTATTTTGTGTTCATATTTAACAATTGCATTTTTAATAGCCTTTTTCGTTTTGTTTTTGACATGTTCATATTTTGCCTCAATCTCTTGATTTCTGAATTTTGCATTTCTTTACTTTATCCATAAAACTTTAATCAATGTAGATAGGTTTTTATTAAACTAAAGTGCTTTTTTCCTTTTATTTGATTTAGTTGACGGTATATTTAAATTGCAAGTGTTTTTATAATGTTCTAACCATTTTTCGTAACACTCATTGGCGTTTAAATTTTCGAATATCTTTGACCAGTAAATACCATTAAAATGTTTGTTAATTTCATCATAGTTTCCATTATCATAAATGTATTCTTATTGTTAAACTCTGCTGCAATTTCTTCTGATGAACTGTGATTGTAACTATAGGTTTAAATGTGATGACCGTGTTTAATCGATCCTAATGGTGGATGATGTTCTAGATTGCATACTCGCAAATTATTTTTGGTTATTACTAAATCTTAGACATTAGTTTCAAATTTATCATGCAATTGAAATGTTGGCTTATTCATATTTAAAAAAAAATAACATTCGTTTGAGCAGTCCATGAACATTTATTATTATTGCTATGTCACATTGACATTGGCCGATGTAAAATAATTCTTTTGTAGATTGCACGAACGTTCTGAATGTGGCGATTTTTGGATGTTTAGTTTTGATTTGATACTTCTCAATCAATGTACCCAATTTTCTAACAACACTTTTTTTTGTTAGAATTTCAACATTGTTGACTCCAAATTTCAATCAATTTGTCTGTTACGTGCGGTACGAATGTTTTATACGAAAACATTTTGTTTTGCAGTTTAGCACGTTCGGTCAAGAAAAAAAAACATCTTAAAGTATCCTGTTTCGTTGGCAGATTTAGTCCACTCAAATCATAAGATGCACCAAAATTAGCAACATCGTGCGAAGGCAAATGCTTCAAATGACTTTTGGTCCTCGTTGATGTTGTTGCGGTTTGCGATGTAGACGGTAATGCATTTGAATTCATTGTATACTTTTACTAAAAGAATTAAAAAATAACTGAAATTAGTATACTTTAAAATATTTTGTTCGAATATATTTTTTCCACCTACAAATTGGTAAATACACAGAGATAAAAATCGTGACAATTTTATTTATATTCAAATATCAAATTTTGATTTGAAACGAAAAACGAACGCTAAATAAATGACTCGAAGACGCTTTGTTTACAAAACATAAAGAAAAAAATACTCTCATATAAAATGTTGTAGTAAATACGCACAATAATAATAATAATTTTTTAAGATTAATTTTATTCTCTTTTCCAAAACTGAAAATTTATGTGTTAACATTCGCAGGTTTTTCTAGAATAAATGAGCAACGAAAACAGTTATAGTTGATGGCGAAATGTCAAACGACATTTCGCCCCTAAGACCAGTTTGGTTTTCTGCGGCATGCTATACATTATTCCTACACACATTATTCCTACATGCCATTCATACAAATATATTATCCTTACGCACATTATTCCTACATGCTATACATATAGATACATTACAATGTATTACATATTTCAGAAAAAAGTAATCAAGCAAGAGAACAACATCGATGCCTATGTGTATTAAATTACACATTTTTAAAACATACCTTTTAATTATTTTTGAATTTCACAATTATTCGCTGGCAGGAAATTTATAACTCACCTTCACTGGAATGATGCTCAAACACGAATGAACTGAACACTCATAAATGTCATTGTTGTTGTGCTCTGTCACAAAATATGTCGGTAATGATGTTTTTCCGATGTGTTTTTTTAGATAAATACGTTGTTGGCTTGAAAGCAACAACACTTTGTCGCTTTTTTTCTCACTAAGTTCATTTTTTTTTTTTTTTTTTTACATATGTTCTTATTTTTTAGGTTAAATTTCTGTTTTGAAAAAAATAAAATAAAGATCAATTTTACCGAAAAACTTGTAATTTTTCTCGGAAAATAGACGAAAAATAGTTAAAATATGCATGAAACGCCCTCTAGCGGTGGTCATAGGTAAAAATCAAGATTAGAAATGAATTTCTCGACCCTAAAAAACCCCCCATATACACATAAAAAAGATAGTATAACGATGAATAAAAAATTGAATTTTGAATCAAAATGATGTTATAGGGAAAAAATCATTTTTTGAAAAGTGGAAGACTCGAAAATCGAGATAGACCTATGGTTCCTTCACCAAAGTTGCTTAGAATTGTCCATAGAATTATCTTAGGGGGCGGCTCTAATCGACAAAAAATTTGGCTCGGCCTAATATATATATATACACTTAATTATTCGCTCAGCGAATAAAAAAACTCTGCGAAAATTGCTAAAACGACATTTTAAATAATTTTAAAACAAGCAAATACATCACCTCGACGTAACTTAGTGCATAATCATTCCGCACTAAGTTAAAATCGCTACGGTTTGCATCTCACCTCAAGCGCACAATTAAATTTCATATCACTCAATGTTTATATAATATATATTGCTGTATATATAATATATAATGTTTATATAATATATGTCCAGTGAAAACCAAGGTCGTTAGACCTAGGGCGTATGTCTAGAAAAATTAGAAAGAAAGTTCAATGCTTTTGCACACCAAGTTCGTTAGAGCTAAATGGACAAGAAAGCTTAAGAAGTTTTAGGTTAAGTAAGATTTAGGATTACATTAAGTAAGTAAGCTTCAATTGCGATTATAAAAAACAAATAAAGATATAGATTAAAAATAACAAATAGGTCTACTCAGAAAAAACAATAAGTAAGGTTAAGTACCGGACACTACCTGTCAGGGTGTCACAAATATATTTTTAAATATAAATATAAAGTGACAAAATGGAGCCAGATAAAAAAAATTTGAAGTTATTAAAGAAAAAAATAACAAAAAAGTAAAGCAGAGTATTTTAAAAAAGGACTGCATATTAGAGTTATGACTTTTTTTCAACCCCATGCTCCTGTACTGTAGTTTGATGAACTTTTACCTAAAAAGCACGAAATAAACTATTATTTGCACATCTTTTGAAAAAAAGTTCACCCCGCCATTGAAAAATCTATTTTGCCATAAGTACTACTATGTATTCAAATGTATTTAGAATGTCACAGTCATGTAATACAATAAATTTTTAATCCAACAATGAATCAGACCGTTGACCTTGTTCTTGCTCTTGCTTGTTGCATAGAAGGTATAGAAGGTGCAATTTGTCTTTATTTTTGCATGACGAATACATTTCCTTCATTACTTTGATTGTGCGCTCTGCGCATTGATTACTTCTATGAATCTGTAGTATGGATGACTCTCGCTTCCAGTGATTTTTCAAAGAGCTTAAAGCTTTTTTGTATGGATTCAGTACTACAGCCAAGTTATTAAAGTCGTTTTCGTTGTACAGTTGGTCTGTAAACCAATGGTCTGCCCAGCCATACAATATAAATTGACATACTCTATGCAGAACTGTCCTTGTTGAAGGAATTTAAATTAAGGCCAGGATCGCTAGTATAGCTCTGGAACTCTATCTCACATTGCTGTTGTTGGGTAATTTCTGAAACCTGATCAATGGAAGATGTCCCTTTTCATAAAAAAAAAATCGGAACACTCGAGTGAGATGAAATGAAAATTTCATATTATCTCTCCAGCCTGATGTTTCGAGAATTACTTCTATTCCGTTATCAAACTGTGTTTTCAGTTGCTCGTACTCCTTCAACAGTTGAGATACTAATAGATATTCAATGTTCGGCGATTGTGTTTTATTTCCAAGTTCTTCATCCATCACTAAACGGAGGATTCTATCTAATACATGGTGTTGACAACTGATAAACTGAGGTTTGTTGATGCGTTTCTTTGCGAACATTCGTTGCAATACTACAACAACACCATTCTTTTTTCCAGTGTTAACGCTGGTGGTATCTGCAACAATCATCTGTATTGAATTCCATAAGTAAAATCCATCGAGGATTTTAGAAATTCCTTGAGCAATAATTTTCCCCTTGCCATCTACCAAGCCCAGGACATCCAATTTGACTTCTCTGCTTTCAATTTTAAGGACGACCACTTTATAATCGATTCGATTATCAAGTGGAAATTTTTTTTTTTTTAAAAAGTCAAAAAGTCATAATCCTAATATATATATATATATATATATATATATATATATATATATATATATATATATATATATATATATATATATATATATATATATACATACAGTATTGGACAAAACATTTGCAACCAACATCGAACAATGCTAAAAATTGTTCCTAATTTTACATGTCTTAAAAACAAAACGAACTATACTACCACAGCAAACAGTTCAGGAGTCTGGAGTCATAGCATGCTATGACATGAGCAATCAGCTGACAGGTGACAGCACACAGGCAGAATTTCGTTGACAAGTGCCATTTTGCAGCAGACAAAACAAGTGCAACTTTTTGGGTTTGTTTCATTTTCTTAAGTCTGGTCCGTGTCAACGTCACGGAAGTTTTTTAATAATTAAAGGAAGTATCCAGAAGTTTCCAGAAGCATGCAGAAGCTTCCAGAAGTTTCTAGAAGAAGCATCTGGAAGCATCCAGTAGCATCCAAAAATATCCAGAAACATTCAGAAGCATCCAGAAGCTTCCAGAAGCATAGAAAAGAAGCATCTAGAATCTTCCAGAACAGGTTCACACAGGTTCATTTTACTATATAAAAGACATGTAAATCGACATGTAATTCAGTCAGTATATGGAAGTCAATCAGTCAGTATTATCAAGACAGTTTATCGAAGTGAGTTTTATTAAAGTGTTTTATCGAAGAACATCAATACAAGAAGTGAAATACAACAAGTGTTTCATTACATCAATACAGTCCACATCCAACCAAGACGTTGTGTTCCACAGAGCATTATTGTATCATCACAAGGTAAATGTAACACGGTAAGCCTTGAGAAGCGTGATTATTTATTTTTATTATTTTTATGACTTTAAGTGCAATAATGGCTCCCGACAGTCTTGGATTGGAACTAAGAAAGAAAATTATTGGCGATTACGTAAGTGGAATGTCACAAAAAAGTATTTGTGATAAATATCGCGTGAAAAAATGGACCGTATCAAGACTATGTTCCAAATATCGTTCTACGGGGATGTTGGCAGCAGATAACAAAGGTGGAAGACCGCGTTTCACCACTTCTAGAGAGGATTCTATGATTGTCAGATCCGTCAAGAAGGATCCCTGGATATCATCAGTCGAGATACAAAAGCAATTAGAGCTGCCTGTATCAGACTAAACAATCAGACGACGTACTGCTGAAACCGGATTGTTTTCTCGACGCCCTGCAAAGAAACCGCTGATTTCACTAAAAAACCAGAAGAAAAGACTCCTGTTTGCTACATCTCATATTGACTGGAATGTGCAGAAATGGCGAACTGTCCTGTTCAGTGATGAATCATTATTGGGAGCGATGGCATTTGCCGCGTACGTCGATCTACCGGAAAACACCTTGATTTACGTTACTGCCATAAGACCGCGAAGCATGGTGGAGGCAATGTAATGGTCTGGGGGTGTTTTTCTGCTAATGGTCTAGGTCCAATACATCGAAGCGATGGAATAATGGACCGTTTCATGTATAAAAATATCCTGAAAGATGTTATGTTACCTCATGCTGAATGGAATATGCCAAAAAAATGGGTTTTTCAGCAAGACAACAATCCGAAACACACTGCAAAAGTAGTCAAGCAGTGGTTTCAAGACAACCACCTATCGGTGATGGATTGGTCGCCTCAATCTCCGGATCTCAACCCTATTGAGAACCTGTGGGAGATCGTCAACCACAGAATTAATTGTGAAGGTGTTCGTAATAATGGATCAACTGTTTGAACAAATCCAAAAGGCTTGGGCAGCGATTCCACAAAGTTTCATTGATCACCTGATCGAATCTATGCCTTGAAGGCTGTGATCGACAACAAAGGATTCGCCACGAAATATTGATAGCGAAATACAGCCTGGTCAAAATTTTGTCGAGTTGCACTTGTTTTGTCCAGAAGGAAATCAACTTTTTTTAATACTTTTGATTAATTTATTAATTTTCGTGTACAAATAATAAACTTTGTGATGAATAAAACTTGAAAAACTTTGTCTCTAAACAGTTACATAGTTATTTATCTGAATTGAAAAAATGCAGCACTTTTATGTAAAGAAACTAAATTAGCATTATTTGGTTGCACTCGTTTTGTCCGATACTGTATATTTATGTATACATACATACATATATATATATATATATATATATTTTTTTTTTTATATTATTCACCTCCCCAAGGCCCGAGGGGGGCCACTACAGTCGAGGAGGATACTCATTTTTTTTTTTTTTTTTTTTTTTTAGTCATTATTCGTGGTGCAACCCTCTCTTAACTCTTTAACTCCGAAACACGAACCTTGCCGAGCAAGGCCGCTGCGCGGAGAAACTAAGTTGAGCGCGGTACTTCCAGGGACGTGGTGGGAATCGAACTCCGAACCTCTCGCTTACAAAGCGAGCGCTCTTACCACTACACCACTACCGCATATATATATATATATATATATATATATATATATATATATATATATATATATATATATATATATATATATATATATTAGAGTGACAAATAAATGCATTGAAAAGAATATTTTTTTTCTTTTTTATGCTCTCAACCTTTTATTTGGTTCCATTTAATGAAAAAATAGTATTGGGAAGTTTTTGATGCAATATGTTAATGTTTAGGGGTTGCTCATCCAGTTTTTTAATTTTGCAAGATTGCTGAACACACATTTTTTCATACTTCTTATCACTTATAACATCTATTCTACTAATTATGTTGGGAATATTACCAATATTTTATTACAGGGTTATTCAAAATTATAATCACTTGTATTCAAAATTATAATCACTTGTATTCAAAATTATAATCGCATCTACGCAAAATTATAATCAGATCTATTCAAAATTATAATCAGATGTATTCAAAATTATAATCACTTGTATTCAAAATTATAGTCACATATATTCAAAATTATTGACAATTTTTATTAAAAAATTAATCAAATTTTAAATAAAAAAATTATATTATTTATTTAATTAAATGAATTGTTCACCGTTTTGAGCCTTTTCAACCCATCTTCTCATATTTTCATAAAATCCATGGCATTGTAATGAATAATCATTATCAGATGATGCCACCAAATCTAAGCATTGTTCAATTGTTAATGTTGGATTTGCTCTTCGTATTGCACAATATCTTGATTTAAACATTGAAAAAAATTCCTCAATTGGATTCAATTCAGGAGTATAAGGCACAATAAATTTAAATGGAATATTAAGAGAACTTAATACTCTTTTAACTTCATGAGTTTTATGAATTCTGGCATTATTCATAATTAAAATGCTATTCGGGTGCGATGCGAAATATGGAGCCAACACTGAAATAAAATTAATAAATTCAGTTCCATTATAAGAGCATGTTCTATATTTATAACCAATGATCCCATTATAATCAATACCACATATTAAACTTTTATTAACCGATTTATTTGCTGGAATAGCAACAAAGGCTTTTATATTCAGAGGTGAATAACCATATCTTCTTTTCGTATGCTGATTAAAACCAGTTTCATCAAGAAACACGAGATTTTTATTCCCGATTCTTGATATCTCGGCTGCATAGATAATTCTTGCGTTGATTTTTTCTATATCATTTCTTTCAATTGGAATCAAAGAGAGTCTTTTTCGACTCATCCCTATCTTTTTAATTTTTCTTGATATAGATGGTTGTGATATTATAACACCATTTACATCATGTATGAGAGTTTTTAACTCATTTTGTGTTATTGAATTATCAATTAAAATGGAATTGTATAATAGTTGTTCAATTGGATCAAAAACTCTTCTTTTGTTAAGACAAGTTGCTTTAAGTTTTTCACCAGATGATACAAACGCAACTCCATCTTCATATTTTTTAATTATTTTTGCAACCGCCCTGGTGCAGAGATTTACGGTATTTGAAATCTGTTTGATAGTATATTTTTTGCTTTCTTGCATATTTATAACCATATTATAAATTTCTTTCGTTACTTGCTTTTTTGCTTTACTTACCATCACGGAAGTAATAAAATTTTCATGAATTTTAAGGCGATTATAATATTGAATGCATGTGATTATAATTTTGAATACAAGTGATTATAATTTTGAATAGATGTGATTATAATTTTGAGTAGATGTGATTATAATTTTGAATACAAGTGATTATAATTTTGAATACAAGTGATTATAATTTTGAATAACCCTGTATTTCCTAATCTTATGAGTCATTATGCATAATACACTTTGTTATTTTTTTTAGAAAATTAATAAGCTAAAAATAAAATAAGTTGGATGGAATTCACAAAGCCCACTGTAATACTTCATCATCCACTTAAGTTATTGCATCAGTTTTGAACTACTGCCGAAATTAGTGCATCATCCTGTAATTCCAAATGAGTTTATTGTCTTAAATGAAAATACATTTTAAAAACACATAATTCGATAGATATTTTCGAAGTCGATTTATAATGGAGACTAGAAGTCAAAATGAAGTATGGCGTGTTAGTCAAGCTACAGCTGTGATCACAGGACAAAAGTTGCCATCTAAAAGACAAGTTTATCAAACTTATTTTTTCTTTAAAAATATCAACTATGTAAGAAAAAGTGCAGGCATTGTGAGAGACCTGGTTCTAGACTTTTGGCAAAGAGCTAGAGTTCCAACAAAGCAACGTTATCATGTTATAACAAATGTAGAAAAATTTGTTGAGAAATACGGAAAGCTGAAAAAGAATAAAGGTCGCAAAACAGAAACTCAGCAAAAAATTGAAGAAACTTTTTCTCAAGAAATCGAAGAAATATTTGATATTGCTCATAAAAATGCTTTAAAATTAATCACAATAGAAGAAGACAATACGTTTCTTATACTACAAAAAGAAGGAAGAAAAGACTGCATGAGTTCTGTTGATTGTGAATTGTTCAAACAAGAACAGCGTATTTTAGACAGAAAAAAAGCAAACAAAGAAATAGAAACAAAAGAGCAAAATAGAAAAGAAAAAAAGACGTGTTCAATAGTCACAGACCCAGTTTTGACAGAATCAGACTCCTCTCAGGGTATTAATAATGAAGTAGATAACTTTGTTCCATCAATAGTAAAAAACCTGAAAAAGAGGAAAGAAACAAATAAAAAGAAAGTGATTACTCCAGTATTTTGTTCAGCTCTTGATTGTTTGAAAATTCCGAATTGTTCTGGTTCCTTGGTTTTGTCTACAATTTGTCAACGGTTAGGTGCCAATATTGAACATGTTTTAACATTATATGAATCTCTTCGGTGTGCACGTATTAAAAATTGTAAAGAAGTTGCCAAAAGAATCATTTTAGAATTCAAGCCACCAGTTCCATTAACTGTTAATTGGGATGAAAATTTTTTACGTGATTTGAACAGCAGTGATGAGGTGGATAAGCTGCCTATATTAGTGACAGGATATGATGTAGAAAAACTGTTGTCAGCCTCAAAACTGGATAGATGCACCGGTGAACAAATGAGTAATGCAACAGAACAAGCTTTGAAAGATTAGAACATTTCAAATGACAAAATTAAGGTAGTATCAAAATTAATTTTGATACTACTTTAAGCAACACAGGTGCTTGTAACTTGATAGAAAAATTAACTGGAAAGTCTTTATTATACACAGCCTGTTGACACCATGTTCATGAAGTGATTTTATCCCATGTTTACAAAACTTGCTTTGGAGCTCTTCTGGTCCAGAGGTTAAGTTGTTTCTACGATTTCGTGATCAGTGGAGTAAATTCAATTCTCAATCTTGGCTCTTAACTGTTGCAGATCTCAAAGTGTATGGTTTGCTTGTACCAATATTGGTTTGCAATAGAATTTGCTATAAATAAGCTGCTAGGAACAAAACAACCTTGCGATGATTACAAAGAATTTTTGCAACAGTCAATAATTTTTTAGGAAAAACTCCTCCAGGTCAAGGCGGAATAATCTTTCGTACTCCTGGTGCTATGCATCAAGCACAATAGATGGTAAAAGCACTCTACTCTATTAAAATATACTTGTTTTAACATCAATTTTATTTAACAAAAAATGAAGAGAAGAAACTTCAATTTTTTCAATTTTGATTTAAATGGAACACTGGTTTTGGGCTCCCATCTCTGCATCTGCTCCTCAAAATGATCTGACACTAATTAAGAAGATGGATAGTTTCAAAATATTTGACAAAGAAGTTGCTGAATCTGCCATAAAAGCCATTGCAAGACATTTATGGTATTTAACTGAAGAACTTGCGAGTCTCTCTTTTTTTAGCAATGATGTTGATAACCAAACTAAAGAAAAAATGTTGGTTGCACTTGAAAAGCCAGCTAAAAAAAAATAGGTAAAAAGGCTTGAAGGTAAAGGATTA